>NC_088420.1:14540466-14777903 GCF_034236695.1 Oncorhynchus nerka | reverse complement strand
CAATTATATGCATAGTCAAGCATCTTTTCGTGACAAAATATCTTGTTTAATAGCGCCCCCTAATGCATAACTGGTTTGTCCTCTTGTTGTTTGTAAAGTCTAATTAAAATGAAGATTATTGTTGAAATGGATTGCTTGATTGGTGTAGGTTTTCTCCATCTGTTGGTGTGCAGCACTTGCATAACAAGTTAGCTATATTTTCAGCACCAGCCACTGTTCACCTCCTATTGATTGCGCTGCAGTTGCCGCCAGTTGTTTTTTAAATTGAACCATGTAAGAACACATTCTTATTTACAGTGAAGGCCTACCTTGGCCAAACCCGGATGACACTGGGCCAATTGTGCTCCGCCCTATGGCACTCCCAATCACGGCTGGATGTGATACAGCCTGAATTCGAACCAGGAACTGTAGTAAAGACTCTTGCACCAAGATGCAGTGCCTTAGACCGCTGCGCCACTCGGGAGCCAAGACCAATATACACTGCTCAAAAAAATAAAGGGAACACTTAAACAACACAATGTAACTCTAAGTCAATCACACTTCTGTGAAATCAAACTGTCCACTTAGGAAGCAACACTGATTGACAATACATTTCACATGCTGTTTTGCAAATGGAATAGAAAACAGGTGGAAATTGTAGGCAATTAGCAAGACACCCCCAATAAAGGAGTGGTTCTGCAGGTGGGGACCACAGACCACTTCTCAGTTCCTATGCTTCCTGGCTGATGTTTTGGTCACTTTTGAATGCTGGCGATGCTTTCACTCTAGTGGTAGCATGAGACGGAGTCAACAACCCACACAAGTGGCTCAGGTAGTGCAGCTCATCCAGGATGGCACATCAATGCGAGCTGTGGCAAGAAGATTTGCTGTGTCTGTCAGCGTAGTGTCCAGAGCATGGAGGCGCTACCAGGAGACAGGCCAGTACATCAGGAGACGTGGAGGAGGCCGTAAGAGGGCAACAACCCAGCAGCAGGACCGCTACCTCCGCCTTTGTGCAAGGAGGAGCAGGAGGAGCACTGCCAGAGCCCTGCAAAATGACCTCCAGCAGGCCACATTGTGCATGTGTCTGCTCAAACGGTCAGAAACAGACTCTATGAGGGCTCTATGAGGGCCCGACGTCCACAGGTGGGGGTGGTGCTTACAGCCCAACACCGTGCAGGACGTTTGGCATTTGCCAGAGAACACCAAGATTGGCAAATTCGCCACTGGCGCCCTGTGCTCTTTGCAGATGAAAGCAGGTTCACACTGAGCAGATGTGACAGTCTGGAGATGCCGTGGAGAACGTTCTGCTGCCTGCAACATCCTCCAGCATGACCGGTTTGGCGTTGGGTCAGTCATGGTGTGGGGTGGCATTTATTTGGGGGACCGCACAGCCCTCCATGTGCTTGCCAGAGGTAGCATGACTGCCATTAGGTACCGAGATGAGATCCTTAGACCCCTTGTGAGACCATATGCTGGTGCGGTTGGCCCTGGGTTCCTCCTAATGCAAGACAATGCTAGACCTCATGTGGCTGGAGTGTGTCAGCAGTTCCTGCAAGAGGAAGGCATTGATGCTATGGACTGGCTCGCCTGTTCCCCAGACCTGAATCCAATTGAGCACATCTGGGACATCATGTCTCGCTCCATCCACCAATGCCACGTTGCACCACAGACTGTCCAGGAGTTGGTGGATGCTTTAGTCCAGGTCTGGGAGGAGATCCCTCAGGAGACCATCCGCCACCTCATCAGGAGCATGCCCAGGCATTGTAGGGAGGTCATACTGGCACGTGGAGGCCACACGCACTACTGAGCCTCATTTTGACTTGTTTTAAGGACATTACATCAAAGTTGGATCAGCCTGTAGTATGGTTTTCCACTTTAATTTTGAGTGTGACTCCAAATCCAGACCTCCATGGGTTGATAAATTTGATTTCCATTGATAATTTTTGTGTGATTTTGTTGTCAGCACATTCAACTATGTAAAGAAAAAAGTATTTAATACTTAATATATAATAAATTCATCATTGGAACCACTCGATATGATTGGTCATATAAAATCCTTAGGACCCAAATGCATATTGAGTGCTCTAACTCCTCTTGCAGTGGTCTGGAGCAATGAAGCCGTAACGCTGGGTCCCGCGGTGTAAAGCTCAAAACTTTTAAAGGAGGAACCACTGTATATATTGATGATTTATAAGGACAGGCACATTTAGCAGTTAGGCTATTGTTTATGCGCTATATATACAAAAGTATGGGGACACTTCTAATTAGTGGATTCGGCTATTCCAGCCACACCCATTGCTGACAGGTGTATAAAATCAAGCACACAGCCATGCAATCTCCATAGACAAACATTGGCAGTAGAAGCACCTTACTGAAGAGCTCAGTGACTTTCAACATGGCACCGTCATAGGATGCCACCTTTCCAGCAAGCCAATTTGTCTAATTTCTTCGCTGCTAGAGCTTCCCAAGTCAACTGTAATTGCTGTTATTATGAAGTGGAAGATTAGGAGCAACAGTGGCTCAACCGAGAAGTGGTAGTCCACACAAGCTCACAGAATGGCACCGCCGAGTGCTGAAGTGCGTAGTGTGTAAAAATGGTCTGTCCTCGGTTGCAACACTCACTACCGAGTTTCAAACTGCCTCTGGAATCAACGTCCTCACAAGAACTGTTCTTTGCGTGCTTCATGAAGTGGGTTTCCATGGCCGAGCAGCCGCACACAAGCCTAAGATCAAAATGTGCAAGCATCAGCTGGAGGAGTGTAAATAATCTGGGTTTGTGGATGCCAGGAGAACACTACCTGCCCCAATGCATAGTGCCAACTCTAAAGTTTGGTGGAGGAGGAATAATGGTCTGGGGCTGATTTTCATGGTTTGGCTAGGTCACTTAGTTCCAGTGAAGGGAAATTGTCTCCCTATGTTGATTCTGTGCTTCCAGCTTTGTGGCAACAGTTTGGGGAAGGCTTTTTCCATTTTCAGCATGATAATGCCCCCATGCACAAAGCGAGGTCCATACAGAAATGATTTGTTGAGATCGGTGTGGATGAATTTGACTGGCCTGCACAGAACCCTGACCTCAACCCCTCACTAATGCTCTTGTGGTTGAATGGAAAAAAGTCCCTGCAGCAATGTTCCAACATCTAGTGGAAAGTCTTCCAAGAATTGTGGAGGCTATTGTAGCAGCAAAGGGTGTGACCAACTTCATATTAATGCCCATGATTTTGGAATGAGATGTTCAACAAGCAGGTGTCCACATAATTTTGGTCATGTAGTTTAGACCTAATTAATTTGGGGTTTCCTCTCTCCTCACTTTTCTTAGACAATAAGATCTTCAAGCGATGGTCTTTTAAGGTAGTATGCGAGCACGCCGACTTCAGCTATACGCCAGCTGAACTGCAGCATGCGGATGCCTTAAGAGGACACCATAAGGTTGAAGTTAGGGAGGGTTTTTGTAAGACGGGCCATGGAGGGGCAAGGCTGACTGCTCCTCTGAGGGGAGATACGGGGGAAGACTTCTTATCTGTTGACAGAAGGAGAAAGCCCAGCTCTGAAGGAGACAGACTCCCCTCTCTAAAGGGGGCAAAGATGTACCATGCTGTTGTGGAATCCAACCTTGAGAACCTCTGTCGGGGGAGATCTCTATGGAGAGAATAAACTATCGGAGGGGTCTCTGTGGAGATGGTAAAACCTCTGTCGGAGGAGTCTGTGGAGATCGTAAGCTCTGTCGGAGGAATCTCTGTGGAGAGCATAAACTCTGTAGGAGAGATCTCTGTGGAGATTGTATGACCTCTGGGGCATTGTCTCATTAGAAATTCAGTGTGGCTCGGAATGTTTTTATCTGAACTCAGTCTTAACATGACACCTGGTCTGGTGGCAAATTCTGCTCAGAACTTTTCCTTTATCTCTCTCTCCCTCTTTATCTCTCTCTCAATTTAATTTAGGGGTGTTGTAGCATTTGCTGTCATTAAATGTGAAGACCGTTAAATTATCAAATCAATTCATTGTGTAATTATTCCTTATGTGATTGAAACTAATCATGTAACTTTAATTAACTAGGAAGTCGGGGCACCAGAGTCAAATGTTTATAAGAGTCTCTATTTCCCAAATGAACTCTTCAGATATTTTCATATCTTATCGATTATGGTCTACTATTAATGTATTATTACCTCATCAATCTCATCCCTGAATGTCGCAAATCTGCACAAACCCTTGCATCATAAATCATGAATCAGCGGTATACAAATTGGCTTAATTATTTATTTGCTAACTAATCAATCACAGAATTACATAAACACACACACAATAGGTCATACATTGGTTACTAACATGATAACAAGAAAAAGTCCCTAGTGGATGAAACCCATATGATGGATTGGTAGGCAAAGGAAAGGGGTGGGGACAGATGAGAAAGAGCAGGAGAACAGAATGGACCCACTACATACGCTACCATTCAAAAGTTTGGGGTCACTTAGAAATTCATTTTGTTTTTGAAAGAAAAGCAATTTTTTTGTCCATTTAAAATAACATAAAATTGATCAGAAATACAGTGTAGACATTGTTAATGTTGTAAATTACTATTGTAGTTGGAAACGGCAGATTTTTAATGGAATTTTTATATAGGTGTACAGAGGACCATTACCAACCATCACTCCTCTGTTCCAATGGCATGTTGTGTTAGCTAATCCAAGTTTCTCATTTTAAAAGACCAATTGATCATTAGAAAACCCTTTCGCAATTATGTTAGCAAAGCAACAGCTGAAAACTGTTGTGCTTAATAAAGAAGCAATAAAACTGTCCTTCTTTAGACTAGTTGAGTATCTGGAGCGTTAGCATTTGTGGGTTCGATTGCAGGCTCAAAATGGTCAGAAACAAATAACTTTATTCTGAAACTCATCAGTCTATTCTTGTTCTGAGAAATGAAGGCTATTCCATGCAAGAAATTGCCAAGAAACTGAAGATCTCGTACAACGCTGTGTACTACTCCCTTCACAGAACAGTGCAAACTGGCCCTAACCAGAATAGACAAAGGAGTGCGAGGCCCCGGGGCACAACTGAGCAAGAGGACAAGTATATTAGAATGTCTAGTTTGAGAAACAGACGCCTCACAAGTTCTCAACTGGCTTCATTAAATAGTACCTGCAAAACACCAGTCTCAACGTCAACAGTGAAGAGGCGACTTCGGGATGCTGGCCTTCTAGGCAGAGCTGCAAAGAAAAAGCCATATCTCAGATTGTCCAATAAAAAGAAAAGAGGGAAAAAGAACACAGACACTGGACAGAGGAACTCTGCCTAGAAGGCCAGCACCCCGGAGGAGCCTCTTCACTGTTGATGTTGAGACTGGACAGAGGAACTCTGCCTAGAAGGCCAGCACCCCAGAGGAGCCTCTTCACTGTTGATATTGAGACTGGACAGAGGAACTCTGCCTAGAAGGCCAGCACCCCGGAGGAGCCTCTTCACTGTTGATGTTGAGACTGGACAGAGGAACTCTGCCTAGAAGGCCAGCACCCCGGAGGAGCCTCTTCACTGTTGATGTTGAGACTGGTGTATGCCTTTGTTGTCCCTCTCTGTGATCGCCGGTCCATCTGCTGGATAGATTGTCGACAGAAAGTGTCTGGTTTGTAAGTCTTCCGTAGTTGTAGGTTGTTATTATGGATACGACAGAGTACCATTCTAAATGTTTTTAGGATGGATGCGTTTACCAGACTAAAGTATTTAAACAGGTGCAGCTTGAAAAATTGGTCTTTTAGTTTGTAGATTTTTTCACCGTTTCAGCGTGGGGATGATCTCCACATTCTCTGGTCTTGTCTTTTGTAGAGTTGTAGTTTAAACCATTTAAACCAAATACTTGAATCAGTTATAGAACCCATTGCACTTTATGGTTGTGAGGTCTGGGGTCCGCTCCCAAACCAAGAATTCACGAAATGGGACAAACACCAAATTGAGACTGCATGCAGAATTCTGCAAAAATATCCTCTGTGTTCAACGTAAAACACCAAATAATTGCATGCAGAGCAGAATTAGGCCAATTCCCGCTAATTATCCAAATCCAGAAAAGATACCTTAAATTCTACAATCACCTAAAAGAAAGCGATTCCCAGACCTTCCATAACAAAGCCATCACCTGCAGAGAGATTAACCTGGAGAAGAGTCCCCTAAGCAAGCTGGTCCTGGGGCTCTGTTCACAAACCCAAACAGACCCCACATAGCCAATGGACAGCAACACAATTAGACCCAACTAAATTATGAGAAAACAAAAAGATAATTACTTGACATATAGGAAAAAAATAACAAAAAAAACAGATCACACTAGAATGCTATTTGGCCTTAAACAGAGAGTACACAGTGGCAGAATACCTGACCACTGTGACTGACCCAAACTTAAGAAAAGCTTTGACTATGTACAGACTCTGAGCATAGCCTTGCTATTGGCCGCCGTAGGCAGACCTGGCTCTCAAGAGAAGACAGGCTATGTGCACACTGCCCAAAAAATGAGGTGAAAACTGTGCTGCACTTCCTAACCTCCTGCCTAATGTATGACCATATTAGAGACACATTTCCCTCAGATTACACAGATCCACAATTTTGATCAACTACTGGGTGAAATACCACAGTGTGCCATCACAGCAGCAAGATTTGTGACCTGTTGCCACAAGACAATAGCAACCAGTGAATAACAAACACCATTGTAAATACAACCCATATTTGTTTATTTATTTTCTGTTTTGTACTTTAACCATTTGCACATCGTTACAACACTGTTTATATACATAATATGTCATTTGAAATGTCTTAATTATTTTGTAACTTCTGTGATTTTAATGTTTACTGTTCATTTCGATTGTTTATTTCACTTTTGTTTATGTACTTCACTTGCTTTGGCAATGTTAACATGTGTTTCCCATGCCAATAAAGCCCCTTGAATTGAATAGAGAGGGGGGCGCCTATGATCCTCCCCCAAGGGCAGTCATGACAAGGGCTTTGGCATGGGAAACATATGTTAACTTTGCCAAAGCAAGTGAACTAGATAATTAACCATACAAATTTACAGTAAATATTACACTCTGTCTCTCTCTCTGTTTCTCTATCTCTCTCTCTTCTCCCCAGGGCCTGCACGGATGTGTTGTGCTGTGTCATCTTCGTCATCGTCATCCTCGGCTACATCGCTCTGGGCACCGTGGGTGAGTTGTCATGTTGCTGCATATTTCATCAGACATAGAGGATTCATAACAACAAAGTCCCAGTGTCCCACACACATCCCCCTTCCCTCTGTTGTACCTCAAAGAAGGATGTGGTCTAAGACAGAACCCAAACCGGCTGCGCGCGTGCGCCATCGTGTGCCATCGTGTACTTACGTGCATAAATGTATTTTGTCCCCCTACACCTAACGCTATCACAACACGCAGCTTGCTGTTGCTAGCTAATTTGTCCTGGGATATAAACATTGAGTTGTTATTCTACCTGAAATGCACAAGATCCTCTACTCCGACAATTAATCCACACATAAAACGGCCAACCGAATCGTTTCTAGTCATCTCTCCTCCTTCCAGGATTTTTCATCTTTGAACTTATATGGTGATCAGCATCTTAACTTTCATAGTATTACCACGACTACCGGAAAAACAGTTTGTCTTTCAATCACCCACGTGGGTATAACCAATGAGAAGATGGCACGTGGGTACCTGCTTCTATAAACCAACGAGGAGATGGGAGAGGCAGGACTTTCAGCGCGATCTGCGTCGGAGTTCTATTTTAGCCCTTGGCATGGCAGACTCTCCGGTCTGGTCAGCATGTAAGCCAGTGTTTCCCAACACTGGTCCTCAAGTACCCCTATCCGTACACTATTTTCTTGTAGCCCTGGACAAGCACACCTGATTCAACTTGTCAACTAATCATCAATCCCTCAATGAGTTGAATGAGGTGTGTTTGTCTAGGACTACAATGAAAATGTGTACTGTTGAGGGTACTCGAGTACTAGGGTTGGGAAACACTGGTCTAAGCAGATGGTGTGAGGAAAGTTGGTGTGTGTGTGAGTTCGTCTGTGTTCATGTTTGTTAGTTAGTGAGTTTCTGCGTGCCTAGCTCTCATCTAGACAGTCTTTGTGTTATATATATTCCACCAACTGTGGTGCCATATCGATGTTAGTGTTGTATTTGATGCCATTTTTCATTGAGCAACAGAGCCTCTGATTGTGTAGTGTGTGGGAGGTAGAAATATGAGCGCCTGAGTTTCCCCAGAGACAGACCCATTCCTTAATGAGCAGGAGTTCTTAACAACAGTATGTTCTGTTTTCTGAGGTTACTCTATGGCAGATATTGCAATGCCGTCGGGGGTACGCCAAATAAAAATGTGATTCACATTTAAAAATGTAAAATATATATTTGTTTTTAACATTTTCAAACGGTCCATTTATATTTTCCAACGGGGCTATACAGTTTTTTTCTCTAGCCTGAGTAGCCTTGTCTCAATGCAAAAAAACAAACAAAAAACATCTCGTGTTCAGCAAAATAACATCACAATGTCAAATACAGGTAGCTTAGTCAAATAATTAACATCCAATCACATTAACTGTTACTCTCCAGCGGGAATTCCACTAATGTATGTAGCCAAATGTAGCTGCTGCTCATTCAGTTTGCTCGAAAATGGATAAAGGGTTAAAAAAAAGTAATGCCAGCGTTTCCATAGAGACTCATACCAGCTCTACTGGTAGTACTGCTACTACCAGCAGTACTATAGCAGTACTACACCTGCACCTGTTGATGACACAAGTTGTTCTTCTTCAACGAGCACATCCAATGCTAGCATCAGTAATTCTACATTTGTTGTTAGCCCAGCTAGCATGGACACTGACAGTTGTGAATCTAATGCAGCCGAAGAGCTTCTGCCCCCATTGCACCATCGAAGAGGCACAAATATAATGAGAACTACATTGATTTGGGGTTCACTTATATTGGGTGTTTGCCTTTCCTCAGCCACAGTATGTTATATGTGCAAAAGTACTATCTCACAACTTTTGTGCAGACATTTAGAAACAAAACATTCACATTTGAAAAATAAGCACGGAGGTTTTTGAGCGAGAATTAAGTCGACTTTTGCGTAGTAAGACATGTATAAAAGCAACAGATACCATTAATAAGAAGAGGCTAGAAGCGTCTTATATGGTGAGCTACCGAGTCGCTAGGACAGGCAAGCCCCGGACTATTGTGGAGGACTTCATTCTTCCTGTTTCTGCGGCTGTGGCTGGGACAATGCTGGGGAAAAGCCCAAAACAACTATACAGACAATGACTTCATCAAACAACACTGTTTCACGATGCATCAGTGACATAGCAGGAGATGTTTTCAAACAATTACTGCTTCGCATACAAGCCAGTGAATTATATGCTTTACAGTTGGATGAGTCAACAGACGTGGTGGGCCTGGCACAGCTGTTGGTATATGTCTGTTGCATTTATGGGAGGTCAATTAAGGAAGACATCCTCTTCTGGAAACCAGGACAACAGGAGAGGATATTTTTGAAGAACTGGACAACTTTGTGACATCAAATGGAATTTGGTGGTCAAGATGTGTTGGTATCCAGGACGCAGTTGTAAATGAGAACTTGTTCTCAACTAGCTTACCTGATTAAATAAAGGTGAAATATATATTTTTTAAATTAAGTATCTGTACTGATGGTGCAAAAGCCATGAGAGGGAGACATAGTGGAGTGGTAACGCGCGTGCAAGCAGTTGCTCCCGACGACACTTGTGTACACTGCAGCATCCACCAAGAGGCTCTTGCTGCCAAGGGAATGCCTGACAGCATGAAAAACGTTTTGCACACTACAGTGAAAATGGTTAACTTTGTTAAAGCAAGGCCCCTGAAGTCTCGTGTATTTTCTGCATTATGCAATGATATGGGCAGCGAACATGTAACACATTCACAACATACAGAAGTGCGCTGGTTATCAAGGGGCAAAGTATTGACACATTTTTTGGAGTCGAGAGACGAGCTTACTTAAAGTTCTCTTTACTGACCATAATTTTCACTTCTCTGACCGCTTGCATGATAACGAGTTTCTCACACGACTGGCCTATCTGGGTGATGATGTTTCTCACCTGAATGATCTGAATCTGGAATTACAGGGACTCTTCCCAACGATATTCGAATGTGCGGGACAAAATTGAGGTTAGGATTAAGAAGTTGGAGCTCTTCTCTGTCTGTATTAACAAGGACAACACACAGGGCTTTCCATCATTGTATGATTTTTGTGTGCAAATGATCACGCTTACGGACAATGTCAAATATGGTATAGCGAAGCACCTGAATGAGTTGGGTGTGCAATTACGCAGGTACTTTCCCAAAACGGATGGCACAAACAACTGGATTCGTTATCTCTTTCATGCCCTGCCTCTAGTCCACTTACCGATATCTTAACAAGAGAGCCTGATCGAAATTGCAACAAGCGGTTCTGTGAAAATTTAATTTAATCAGAAGTCACTGCCAGATTTCTGGATTGGGCTGCACTCAGAGTATCCTGCCTTGGCAAATCGTGCTGTTAAGACACTGATGCCCTTTGCAACCACGTGCCTATGTGAGAGTGGATTCTCGGCCCTCACTAGCATGAAAACTAAATACAAGCACAGACTGTGTGGAAAATGATTTAAGACTGAGACTCTCTCCAATACAACCCAACATTGCAGAGTTACAGTATGTGTATCTTTCAAGCACACCCTTCTCATTAACCTGTGGTGAGTTATTCACAATTTTCAATGAACGAAAAGGTTTTATATGTAAGATGGTTAAATAAAGAGAAAAATGATTGATTATTATTATTTGTGTCCTGGTCCTATAAGAGCTTTTTGTCACTTCCCACGAGCCGGGTTGTGACAAAAACTCTCACTCATTCTTATGTTTAATAAATGTATTGTATAGTGTGTGTGTGTGTGTTTGTGTGGCAGGCCTACAATGATGGCAGAAAACAACATTTGAGAGTGCGCTGACCCTGGTGCTAGAGGGGGTACGCAGCTGGAGGTGGATTGTTTGAAGTGGTACGGGACTATAAAAAGTTTGGGAACCTCTGCTCAATGGCATCTCCCTAATCTGTGCTTCTAATCTTCCGATTGGAGGTTAGAGCATGTTCTCTAGAGAAATGGGTGATGTCCTCTGGCCTCCATGCCTTGTTAAGGCATTTAATTAGAGCAGTTAAACACAGCATACTCCAGTGTTCCTCTCAGTAGATTGGAATCAATCATGTGAATCTCCTCACACACACACCTAAGTCTGTATGTAGTCTGTATGACACACACACACACACACACACACACACACACACACACACACACACACACACACCCTCAGTGAGTCAAATGAAATCAACGTTGATGTCTTCTCTCAAAGTGGAGTCCCTCTCAGACTTCGATTGGCAGTGTAGTCACGTCCGAGTCTGGGCAGAGGAAGGACTGTCTGTTGCCCAATTACTTTGAGAGCCAGAGCCATGAAAATGGAGGTGACTTCAAATAGACACTGGCATGTCAGCAATTACGTGAAGAGCTTTTCATTCTTTCTCCTCCCATGTGCTCTTCTTCGTGCATAACTTCCCTTTCTCAACCTCCCAGCTGTGTGAGGCAGGCTAGAAAATAATATGTTATTGTCCTCCTAGGTAATTCTTTGCTGTTTATGTTTTGAACAGGTTAGAAAAACTATTGAACACAGGATTGCATCGTGAATTGAAGCCTCAAAAGATGCAGACTGGTGGAGAAAGTGTTGGAATGATTGGATTACCTTGGCCTTGGTTTTGTTAGTGCCTTTCACTCGTATTATCACTCTGTATCAAATCAAATCAAATGTATTTATATAGCCCTTCGTACATCAGCTGATGTCACAAAGTCACAAAACCTAGGAAGAAACCTAGAGAGGAACCAGGCTATGTGGGGTGGCCAGTCCTCTTCTGGCTGTGCCGGGTGGAGATTATAACAGAACATGGCCAAGATGTTCAAATGTTCATAAATGACCAGCAGGGTCAAATAATAATAATCACTGTAATCTCTGTAAGAGAAACTGTAAGTTTCTCACATAGACTTTTTCAGGTTGTCCTTGTAATGTCTGAACAGCCAGTCTCAGCTTGACACATGAATAATATATTCATGTCTGGCTTCTGATTGTGATTCATAACAACAGTCTACATTGGATCCCATTTGACCTGTTTTTATACTGATGTACAGTAGCTGTGGGCTGAAGTGATAATAGTAGTCAATCAAATCAATCACATAAAGCCCTTTTTACATCAACAGTTGTCACAAAGTGCTTATACAGAAACCTAAAACCCCAAAGAGCAACAATGCAGATGTAGAATCACGGTGGCTAGGAAAAACTCCCTAGAAAGGCAGAAACCTAAAACCCCAAAGAACAACAATACAGATGTAGAATCACGGTGGCTAGGAAAAACTCCCTAGAAAGGCAGAAACCTAAAACCCCAAAGAGCAACAATGCAGATGTAGAATCACGGTGGCTAGGAAAAACTCCCTAGAAAGGCAGTAACCTAAAACCCCAAAGAGCAACAATACAGATGTAGAATCACGGTGGCTAGGAAAAACTCCCTAGAAAGGCAGAAACCTAAAACCCCAAAGAGCAACAATGCAGATGTAGAATCACGGTGGCTAGGAAAAACTCCCTAGAAAGGCAGAAACCTAAAACCCCAAAGAGCAACAATGCAGATGTAGAATCACGGTGGCTAGGAAAAACTCCCTAGAAAGGCAGAAACCTAAAACCCCAAAGAGCAACAATACAGATGTAGAATCACGGTGGCTAGGAAAAACTCCCTAGAAAGGCAGAAACCTAAAACCGCAAAGAGCAACAATGCAGATGTAGAATCACGGTGGCTAGGAAAAACTCCCTAGAAAGGCAGAAACCTAAAACCCCAAAGAGCAACAATGCAGATGTAGAATCACGGTGGCTAGGAAAAACTCCCTAGAAAGGCAGAAACCTAAAACCCCAAAGAGCAACAATACAGATGTAGAATCACGGTGGCTAGGAAAAACTCCCTAGAAAGGCAGAAACCTAGAGAGGAACCAGGCTCTGAGGGGTGGTCAGTCCTCTCCTGGCTGTGCCGGATGGAGAATATAGGAGTACATCGTCATTAAGGCCAGATCGTTCTTCAAGATGTTCAACATTTATAGATGACCAGCAGGGACAAATAATAATCACTGTGGTTCTAGGGGGTGCAACAGGTCAGCACCTCAGGAGTAAATGTCAGTTGGCTTTTCATAGCTGAGCATTCAGAGGTCAAGACAACTTGTGCATGTGCATTAGACTGTCAGAATATTCCAATACATACACAGTCAGGCAGAGCCTATCACTAATTCATGTCCAGAGTGATTGACATATGACAGGTC
The DNA here is from genome assembly GCF_034236695.1 of Oncorhynchus nerka. Lineage (NCBI taxonomy): Eukaryota > Metazoa > Chordata > Actinopteri > Salmoniformes > Salmonidae > Oncorhynchus > Oncorhynchus nerka. The sequence goes on along the minus strand of NC_088420.1, from coordinate 14,764,555 downwards.
TGTGAATGAGGCTAATGATGTGGCCGTCTGTCTGGTTGCAGCCTGGATCCATGGCGACACCAGGAAGGTGGTCTACCCCACCGACAGCCACGGACAGTTCTGTGGACAGCAGGGGACCCCCAACGCGTAAGTAGAACGAAAGACCGCTCTCTGTGTTTGGAGAAAAATGTATTGCATCTACAGTACAATGGATAGTATATAGTTACTATGGATAGGTATAGTACTATATCATTGCATTGCACTTAGGACAAGTGTGGCTTCACATTAATACCCTCTAAAATAATTCTGCACTTGGAAGAGATTGTAAGCAGCCTGGGATTAGTCTGTAAACATAGTCATTTTAAGCTACCCTTCTATGTTCAGCAAGGCTCTCCAACTCTGTTCCTGGAGAGCTACTGTCCTGTAGGTTTACACTCAACCAGTCTAGCGCACCGGATTCTAATACTTAGCAGATTGAGAAGGTGAATCAGGTTAGTTACAACTGGGGTTTGAGTGAAAACCTGCACAAGGGTGTGGCTTCCGTGTGGCTCAGTTAGTTGAGCATGGCGCTTGCAACACCATGGTTGTGGGTTCAATTCCCATGGGGGACCCGTAAGACAAATACGTACAAAAATGTATGTACTCACTACTGTAAATCACCCTGGAAAAGAGTGTCTACTAAATGTAAAGGAGGGTAGCTCTCCAGGAACAGGAATGGAGGGAAAGCCTGTAGGAGGGTAGCTCTCCAGGAACAGGGATGGAGGGAAAGCCTGTAGGAGGGTAGCTCTCTGGGAACAGGGATGGAGGGAAAGCCTGCAGGAGGGTAGCTCTCTAGGAACAGGAATGGAGGGAAAGCCTGCAGGAGGGTAGCTCTCCAGGAACAGGGATGGAGGGAAAGCCTGCAGGAGGGTAGCTTTCCAGGAACAGGAATGGAGGGAAAGCCTGTAGGAGGGTAGCTCTCCAGGAACAGGGTTGCAGAGCCCTGCTTTACAGTAATCCCCCCTTTAGTTTGTATAGGGCTTTGCGTGGCATGTATGAAAAGTGAATTTAAAGTAGCATTAACCACCACCACACGCTTCCCTGCACCCTGTGTGTTTACACTGTCTTGCCTCTGTTTGACAGGCAGCTCAATATGCCATTATTTTCAATACAACATTTGTTCTCAGCGTTTTCTAATAAAACTGTCATTGTGTGTGTTGGAAAACAAATGAATATTCTCTCCATTTCACTGTGGTTACAGCAACAAAGCCATATTATTCTACTTCAACATATTGCAATGTGCCAATCCTGCCGTTCTCATTAACCTCCAGTGCCCTACAACCCAAGTAAGAGGCCCCTCTTTACGCGGCACACATTATGCTATTCTGTTCCTGCTCGTTTTTCTTGCTTGATTATACAAGGTCAGTGTTCTCTGTTGTTAAGCATTGATGAATGTTTGTCTCTACCTCTCTCTTCTCAGCTCTGTGTCTCCAAGTGCCCAGACAGATTTGCCACATACCTAGACATGCAGTACAACTACAGGTACAACAACAGCTACTGGGAGTATTACAGGCAGTTCTGCAAGCCGGGCTTCGACAATCCTAGAAAGGTACAGAGACCTGATGCCTCCAGTCACCTTATCAAGTCCTTGAGTGTTCTGAACAGATGTCATCTGTAATGGTTATCCGTCTAGAAGTCAGTAGCGACCAAGACTCTTCCGAAATGGCAATCTTATTAGAATCAGTAAGTAATTTAGTTGCTGCAATTAGAGTATATCTTGTTGTACATTTAATTCTACGGAAAAACACTATATTGCTTTATAAGTACTAGGCCTATGTAATGTATTATGTAAAGGAAACATAATGAGATTTAAAAGTTCTGTGGCTAAGAGGGAGTGACTGAAAGGGGGAGAGAGGGAGGAAGAGAGAGAGGAAAAGAGTGTGCGCTTCGTCTGCACCGAGACCAGAGTGTTAAAACAACAAATGACTCAGGAAGGGTTCCCCACCAGTCTCTAATGTACGACAGTCTTCTGTTCTGTTCTCCTCATGGTCCTTTTGGATAATGGCAAACTCATAGGATATGGTGATAGGATGTCTTACCAGTCATCCTAACCTATGAGTTGGTATAAACACTCAACTCTGAGGATTTGACGTCACTGAATTGACATTGTTTGACGTCTTCTTCCTCTCTTTTCTCCCTTTAGTCAGTTGCACATGTCTTGAGAGATGAGGACTGCCCATCTATGATAGTGCCAAGCAGACCTTGTAAGTGAATCTAGATTCTACACACAGTTCCTCCACTATCATTATGGTGACTTAAGATTCAGACTGTCTATTCTAAGACTTAGGTTCTGTGGGAGGGGGCGTTATGTGTTAGGGGTTGGGAAAGGGAAGTGATACTTATAAACAGTCTATGACATTGAAACATTATTCTTAGCCATTAAATATTTCTTTGTGTGTTTCAGTCCTTCAGAGGTGCTTCCCTGACTTTATCACCAGGAACGGAACGCTAACTGTCGCCAACAAGACAGACTTCAAAGATGGGTTAGGTAAAACGAGGAGTGTGATCGATCTCAGGGACGCTGCCAAGTAAGTCCTGCTCTCCTCAACGTCCCTCTGTTGTAGTCGAAATGTTGTCTATGTAGTTTGGTGGAAACACTATTTATAGACTGATAGCCTACCACACAAATTATATCAAACTTACCGCCAATGTCATTCATAGCCAATTGAATTAAAGTAAACCAACTAAATTAACATATTAACACTTTCTATTTATTAATTTCATATTTAGTGCATTCAGAAGATATTCAGACCTGTAACGTGTACGCTGTGAGTCAGGAAGCAAGTGCCGGGAGTGCAAATGTAATAATAAGTAGAACATAGTACAAAACAGGAATGGACAGACATGAAACAGAAACAGAGTCAATAACGCCTGAGGAAAGAACCTAGGGGAGTGACAGATACAGGGGAGATAATCAGGAAGGTGATGGAGTCCAGGGGAGTGTCATGAGGCGCAGGTGCGCGTAACGATGGTGGCAGGTGCGCGTAACGATGGTGGCAGGTCTGCATAATGATGAGACAACTGGCGACGTCGAGCGCCGGAGAGGGGGAGCGGGAGTAAACGTGACAGTACTCTTTGACTTTTTCCACATTTTGTTATGTTACAGCCTTATTCTAAAATTGATTAAATCGTTTTTTTCCCCTCATCCATCTACACACCCCATAATGACAAAGCAAAAACAGGTTTTTAGATTTTTTTGGCAAATGTTAAAAATAATTAAAACTATCACATTCACATAAGTATTCAGACCCTTGACTCAGTACTTTGTTGAAGCACCTTTGTCAGCGGTTACAGCCTTGAGTCTTTTTGGGTATGGCGCTACAAGCTTGGCACAACTGTATTTGGGGAGTTTCTCCCATTCTTCTCTGCCCAATCAATTTAATTTACTACAGGTGGACTCCAATCAAGTTGTGGAAACATCTCAAGGATGACCTATGGAAACAGGTAGCACCGGAGCTCAATTTGGAGTCTCATAGCAAAGGGTTTGAATACTTGTACTTGTAAATAAGGTATTTAATTTAGATTTTTTTTAAATATAAATTTGCAAACATTTCTGAAAACCTGTTTTCACTTTTACATTATGGGATACAGTGTGTAGATTGATGAGCATAAAAAATATTGAATCTGTTTTAGAATAAGGCTGTAACGTAACACAATGTATGAGGCACTGTAAGGGCAATTAGAAATGCCAGACATCATTTTTAAAAACTTGATCACTATTAATCAGAATAATTTGACAGTGCTCTTTTCGACCATTGATGGCCTGTAATCCTACCCCCGCCAACCTACAGTATGTGAATTTTCTCCACATCTAAATGTGATGAGTTTGCGGCATATTTTAGAGAGAAGAAAAGCAACGTTAGGCTGGGTATCAGTCAAGCAAGACCTGATGAGAAGCTTGATATGTGCCCTAGACGACCATGTAAAGGCAATATGGAGTAATTTTCCCTGGTTGACACAGACATGCTCAGGAAAGTGATATCACAACTTAAGCCTTCTACATGCCTTCTTGATCCTATTCCCAATATCTTCTTCAAAACAGTTTTTAATTGCATATCTGAAGAAGAGGCAACCTTTAGTTATCACTCCTTGTTCACAGGCATTTTCCCCACTGCATTACAAACAGCTATGGTGGAACCCCTTCTGAAGAAAAGTAATCTAGATTCATCAGCTCTTAGCAATTTTTGGCCAATTTCCAACCTTACATTCTTAAGCAAAATTCTGGAGAAATGTGTGTTCAAACAGCTAAATATTTTTTTTATGTGCCAACTGTATTTCTGAAAAATTCCAATCTGGGTTTTGTGCCCACCACAGCACAGAGACAGCCTTAGTTCAAGTAGTAAATTATCTTAGAGCCAATACAGATGCTAAACAGCTCTCGCTACTCTTAGATTTAAGTGCTGCATTTGACACTGTTGACCATGATGTCCTTCACAGACTGGAGAGGTGGGTTGGCCTCTCCGATCCAGTTCTAAATTGGTTTAGGACCTATTTAACCTGTCGAGAGTTTTTTGTCATCATTGGTGAACATAACAGTGAAAAATGCTGTTCAGTAACCCCTTGGCAGCGTTATCAGAAAGCACTGCTACTCAGACGATACACCATTTTACATTTCTGTGTCATCAGAGGATTTTATCTCCATGTATAAATTATTATATTGTATTAGTGATTTAAATACGTGATATGTCTCACAACTTCCACCAGCTAAATCAAGACAAGTCCAACGTTCTTATTGTTGGAGCCAAAGCACCTTGGGAAATAAAGATAAAACACCAGGTAAAAACCTAGGTGTTATTTTAGATACTGATCTAAATTTAGAATCACACAGTAGAACGTGATTAAAATAGCTTTTTGCCACCCAAGGAACATTGCCAAGGTGTGGCCGTTTCTCTCTCCGGCTGATAAAGAGAGACTCATCCATGCATTTATTACAAGCACACTTGACTACTGTAATGCTCTCCTGTCTGGTTTATACAAGAAAGCCATTGGTCAACTGCAAAACATACGGAATGCTGCAGCATGGGTTCTGACCAAGACCAGACGGTGTCAGGCGGTGGGTGTAGCTGGTGCATGAAGTCAGGCGCAGGAGAGCAGAGATGAGTGAAAAACGCACTTACTCAAGAAAATAGCACAAGTAACAGTACCAAAGTGTGAACATTAACGGTTGCCACAAAACAAGGGTGAAACCAGCACCCGGACAAAACCAGACGGAAATGTACCGACGTGAACAATAAACAATCACACATAAAGACATGGGGGGAAACAGAGGGTTAAATACATGACCAGTAATTGGGAAATGAAAACCAGGTGTGTAGGAAACAAAGCCAAAACCAATGGAAAATGAAAAGTGGATCGGCGATGGCTAGAAGACCGGCGACTTCGACCGCTGAGCACCGCCCGAACAAGGAGAAGAACCGACTTCGGCGGAAGATAGAGAACACATTACACCTGTTTCAATGTCTCTGCATTGGCTCCCGGAAAGTTTTAGAATTAATTTTAAGATAGTTTTTTAAAGTAAATTCACGATTATGCGCCCGAATACATATCAAACATGCTTTTAAGTTATTACATTTACATTTACATTTAAGTCATTTAGCAGACGCTCTTATCCAAGTTATGTATCCAATAGTTCCCTCAGGTCCTCTGGTACTGGCCTTTTAACTATCCCAAAGCCTAGGACCAAGAGGCAGCTTTTAGTTATTATGCCCCCAGCCTGTTCAATAGCCTGCCAGAGAACCTGAGGGGGGCTGAAACTGTGGACATATTTAAGAGATCTTTAAAACAATATTTTTAGCTTTGTTTTTATTTTCATTGTTTTTTATTCGTTTTTTTTCTCCTGTAAAGCACATTGTGTTGCATTCCATGTCTGAAATGTGCTGTGTATATATAAAGCTTGATTTGATAGTTGGAATTTCTGTCCAAGTAAGTCCTGCTCTCCTCAACGTCCCATTGTGTTGTGGAAATGCTGTCGAGGCTGAGGGAGACTGTTGCATAAGTGGAAGACTTGTTATGGGTGATGGTATCAAATGGTTGAATATTTTTGACCAGCAGACCTGAAAGATTAACGCACACAAATCTGTTCACTGAGGCTTCATTGATGTTTGGTAATGCAAATGCATTGAAACCAGGGGTGCAACTTTGGTTTTAGAAGTGGGGGGGACATAATAATTTATTATTATTGTTATTTTATCCAGTTGGATAAACACTCCAAACAGCCTACCCGACTGCTCGAAGGCATCTGCATGGTCCTAAAGCACACGGTTGCCTCATTTTGTATCACATTCAAATGATAAAACTGGGATGAAAACAGTGCTATTTCAAAATGTGGGGGGGACATGACCGTTCCCAGTCAAAGTTGCGCCCCTGGGTCATAGGGATTCCACTCTTGAACCCAGAGTCAACTGGACAGCTATTGCAGGGTCGGACAACTGGGAAATGAGACTCATGCCCAATAGCGTGTGGAGTGTGGATCATTCATGCATATTGAAAGCCATCTATGCATGTCTGCATGAAAATACAACGTATGCTGTAGCTTCAGAGTAGTACAGTTAAGTGACTTTCAATAAATTTAGATTAACTGGTGGGAATGATTACAGGAGCAATTAAGACAGATGCAGGGTCTTGATAGTTTTGTATCAATGAGTTGCAATCATTAGTGCATCAAATTCCATGGTTGCATTGATTTAAACCCGTTTGTCTTTGAAACAAGAAACTGATGACCAGTTGAATGCTTTTCCTTCATAGCCAGGTTATCGCCATGCAGCAAGGATTGGAAAGGTCTCAAACTAATTACAGTGTTTCAACCTTCTGTAGCCCCGAGTTCGCTGTTTTCAAACTAACCTTCCCACTTGAATGTGCATCATCGGTAATCTGCTGCTGCTCCTCTCTTGACTGTGGCTGTGGAAAGGAAAGGGGACAGATTACCTCCAAATGTTGTATGATGTCAATATCAAAGCCCTAATAAAGAGTAACAATGTAGCTTACAGTTGATGTACTATTGGTCTTTCAAAGCTTAAGTGTCACGTCACCTGGCTTTCATCAATGTGTTCCTACGTCAACGTGTTCCTTCGTCAACGTGTTCCTTCGTCATCGTGTTCCTTCGTCATCGTGTTCCTTCGTCAACGTGTTCCTTCGTCATCGTGTTCCTTCGTCGTGTTACTTCGTCAACGTGTTCCTTCGTCATCGTGTTCCTTCGTCAACGTGTTCCTTCGTCATCGTGTTCCTTCGTCATCGTGTTCCTTCGTCATCGTGTTCCTTCGTCAATGTGTTACTTCTTTTTTATCATAATGTTTGCAAAGATTTCATTTAGTAAAACTGGAAAAGAGCACCCTCAGATTAGTGTAGTAATTAGCGTTATTACCACAGTAATTACCACAAGTTATATATAGCTCTTAGGCCAACCTCAGTCTATGAAAGTCAATCTGAATGGAGTTTCGTAGCTGAAAATGAAGGTGGTATTCTGATGTCCTTGTCATGAGTTGAAACTGTTTTGAAGACCGTTTCTGACAGTGTGTTCTTTGCTTCTGACAGAGCAGGGATGATGTCCTCTAACCTATCCTTCCCTCAGTCTCTGAACCAGAAAGATTTATCTCTGAGCCTCAAGCCACCAGACTCAGTGACAATTACTTTGTCTGCTGTACTTGTGCCTTGATGTTATGACTGCTCTATTTAAAAATATATATTTCTCCTTTATTTAACCAGGTAGGCTAGTTGAGAACAAGTTCTCATTTACAACTGCGACCTGGCCAAGATAAAGCAAAGCAGTTCGACACATACAACAACACAGAGTTACACATGGAATAAACAAACATACAGTCAATAATACAGAAGAAAAGGTCTATATACAATGTGAGCAAATTAGGTAGAATAAGGGAGGAAAGGCAATAAATAGGCCATAGAGGCGAGGTAATTACAATATAGCAATTAAACACTGGAATGGTAGATGTGCAGAAGATGAATGTGCAAGTAGAGGTACGGGGCCGCAAAGGAGCAAGATAAATACAGCATGGGGATGAGGTAGTTGGATGGGCTATTTACAGATGGTCTAGGTGCAGTGATCTGTGAGCTGCTCTGACAGCTGGTGCTTAAAGCTAGTGAGGGAGATATGAGTCTCCAGCTTCAGTGATTTTTGCAGTTTGTTCCAGTCATTGGCAGCAGAGAACTGGAAGGAAAGGCAGCCAAAGGAAGAATTGGCTTTGGGGGTGACCAGAAATATATACCTGCTGGAGCACGTGATACGGGTGGGTGCTGCTATGGTGACCAGTGAGCTGAGATAATGTGGGGCTTTACCTAGCAGAGACTTGTAGATGACCTGGAGCCAGTAGGTTTGGCGACGAGTATGAAGCGAGGGCCAGCCAACAAGAGCATACAGGTCGCAGTGGTGGGTAGTATATGGGGCTTTGGTGAATGACATCGCCAAAGTCGAGGATCGGTGGATGGTCAGATTAACGAGGGTATGTTTGGCAGCATGAGTGAAGGATGCTTTGTTTTGCGAAATAGGAAGCCGATTCTAGATTTAATTTTGGATCGGAGATGCTTAATGTGAGTCTGGAAGGAGAGTTTACAGTCTAACCAGACACCTAGGTATTTGTAGTTGTCCACATATTCTAAGACAGAACCGTCCAGAGTAGTGATGCTGGACGGGCGGGCATGTGCGGGCAGCGATTGATTGAATAGCATAATTTAGTTTTACTTGCATTTAAGAGCAGTTGGAGGCCACGGAAGGAGAGTTGTATGGCATTGAAGCTCATCTGAAGGTTAGTTAACACAGTGTCCAAAGTCCAGAAGTATACAGAATGGTGTCGTCTGCGTAGAGGTGGATGAGAGAATCACCAGCAGCAAGAGCGACGTTATTGATGTATACAGAGAAGAGAGTGAGCCCAAGAATTGAACCTTGTGGCACCTCCGATTTAACACACTGAACTCTATCAGTAGTAGTTGGTGAACCAGGCGAGGCAATCATTTGAGAAACCAAGGCTGTTGAGTCTGCCGATAAGTATGTGGTGATTGACAGAGTCGAAAGCCTTGGTCAGGTCGATGAATATGGCTGCACAGTAATGTCTCTTAGCGATGGCGGTTATGATATAGTTTAGGACCTTGAGCGTGGCTGAGGTGCACCCATGACCAGCTCTGAAACCAGATTGCATAGCGGAGAAGGTATGGTGGGATTCGAAATCGTCGGTAATCTGTTTGTTAACTTGGCTTTCAAAGACCTTAGAAAGGCAGGGAAGGATAGATATAGGTCTATAGCAGTTTGGGTCTGGAGTGTCTCCCCCTTTGAAGAGGGGGATGACCGCGGCAGCGTTCCAATCTTTGGGAATCTCCAATGATACGAAAGAGAGGTTGAACAGGCTAGTAATAGGGGTTACAACAATTTCGGCAGATCATTTTAGAAAGAGAGGGTCCAGATTGTCTAGCCCGGCTGATTTGTAGGGGTTCAGATTGATGTCCTTATTGTTGACTAGTCTTCTGTCATCCTCATTGTTTTGACTGGTGCAATGCTATTGTTTTGACTGGTGTAATGCTATTGTTTTGACTGGTGTAATGCTATTGTTTTGACTGGTGTAATGTTTTTGTTTTGACTGGTGAAATGCTATTGTTTTGACTGGTGTAATGCTATTGTTTTGACTGGTGTAATGCTATTGTTTTGACTGGTGTAATGTTTTTTGTTTTGACTGGTGTAATGTTTTTGTTTTGACTGGTGTACTGTTTTTGTTATGACTAGAGTGATGTTTTTGTTATGACAGATGTAATGTTATCTTTCATCTCACCCAAATGGTGAACTTCGTATGACCTCAACCACTGTTAGGGTGACAGCTCCTTCATTTCCCATAATTTGTTCTTTTTCTTTACAGCAATTTTAAAGGGACGTTTTTGTAATCTCTCAGCTTTTCGCCTGGTGGTGAACCCCTCAGGCATGGCTGGGCTCGTCTCACCCTTACACGTGATTTGTCCACCCCAGTGCCTTTCCCATATTTCCCCCTGAATGTCAAGCACTTCAACAAGCTGTCCAAGGACAGAGCATTTCAGGCCAATTACACTTCCTACAACCAACCACTTCAACATAGCATCTATTATTTTGCCTTCGACTGGAGGTTTGGCTGAACTCCATCTGTTAAATTCTGGTCTGTGGAGTGCATTAGGCACATTAGCACAGCACTCCACGTGTATCCACAGAGTTGGGTGAATCTGCCTTTTCCTACCAGGTCCCTATCATGTGGAATAATCTCCAAGTAATGTTTGGATGTGTTGTTGTCTCTGGGTCAGTTTAGGAGAAATGTTAGGGATTTTTATAGTGATAAAGGTGTTTGTTTTGTTTGATTGTGTATATATTTTCTATTTATTTAATTTTGTGTTTTAAATGGTCTAATTTTATTTGTTGTATCGTTCCCAGGGCACATTTGCAAATGAGACCTAGGTCTCAGTGTTTTTCCCTGGTTAAATACAAGTTAACAAATGGTTTTATTAGTACTGATGGAGATCAGGGACTCTTTTTTTCATAACAACAAAATGACGTAAGTAAATTGTATTTTGTGCTACTATAGTGATTTTTATAGAAGTACGATGGCCCAGATTAAATGAACGCCTAGAGTGAGCTTTGCTCCTGACATGAGGTAACTGTCCTCATAAAACAGATTAGTGCTTGACTCCGGAGGCATTCCACACAGTGGAAGGTTGGTTCTAGTCTCATGCTACTGTTGTCCACCAGTCCTGTAGAGGCTGAAAGTCTAGTGAGCAAAAGCATCGGGGAACATTTTATCTACAATTCAAATTATGAACAATATAACTTGTGTTAACGTTGCCAGTTTACCAATGCAATAATGAGGAATCACAAAGCCAGATATTTGCATGATTTTACAGAATCTCTGTAGTTACAGTGGATTTATGATCAAAGTATTCTAGGTGGTTTTTGCTATCACCTCTTTCTCCAGCTTGTACATTGAACCGTTACCATACCCTGCTTGTACATGTAATGGGGCGGCACGGTAGCCTAGTGGTTAGAGCGTTGGACTAGCAACCGGAAGGTTCCAAGTTCAAACCCCCAAGCTGACAAGGTACAAATCTGCCATTCTGCCCCCGAACAGGCAGAATGGCAGATGACAGCCACTGTCATTGAAAATAAGGCTGTCATTGAAAATAAAGAATTTAAGAAAATAAGAATTTGTTCTTAACTGACTTGCCTAGTTAAATAAAGCTAAAATGTAGTTTTTACGGAAAGAGATTCAGGAATAATTAATAATCATTTCTTTGTCTAATCAGACAATTAATTGGTAACTGCTGTAGAGTAGTAACCTGCTGCTTCAGAGTCATAGAGAGCATCACTGCTTCCACTTTGATAACCCCGATGTTGACTTGTGACATTTATAAGGGAGGCCTGCCTACAACCTGTGCAGTCTCCCAGGGTTGTACAACCCCCTCATAAACTGCAATGTGTCATGACCTGCTGTGTGAATGAGTGAGTCACTGTTATACAACACAGGTCAGTATAAGTCAATGTTTCTCTCTCTGTGGACATGTTCTCACTCTCTCTCTTTCTCCCTTCATCTCCCTCTCGATCTCCCTTTTTTCTTTCCACAATTCTCCCACCCTACTATATTTGTCTATCCCACTCCCCCTCTTCCTCTCTCACAGTGGCATTACCAGTCTGCTAGATGCCAAGGAGGTTGGCATGAAGATATTTGAGGATTACGCCAGCTCCTGGTACTGGATCTTACTGTAAGACCTGCGTCTCTGTGCGTCTGTGAGTGCCATATGTGTGTTTTACTGTGTTTTTCACTCTGACATAAAGGTGTGTGTGTGTGTGTGTGTGTGTGTGTCTCTCTAGAGGTCTGGTGATAACCATGGTGGTCAGCCTGGCTTTTATCCTGCTGCTACGGTTCACAGCCGGAGTTCTCCTGTGGCTCATCATCTTTGGAGTCATCGCTGTGGTGGGCTATGGTTAGTAATACAATACAGTACACTCTACCACTAATCAACAGCAACTTTACCCTCAGTAAAAGAGACTAATGCCGTCTTTAGTCTGAGTACAGTACCCACACTCCACCAGCCCATACTGTATTTAAGGTAGCATACCGCTACTGTATATAGATTTGTGGGAGACAGTGTCCACATCTTCTAACATCCAACTGTCACCAACACCTCTCTTGTCATGGCAAACCAACACCTGCTGTCATGGCAAACCAACACCTGTTGTCATGGAAAACCAAATGTAGCAGATAACTTCTCATATCTCTCTCTCTCTCTCTCTCTCAGGGATCTGGCACTGCTACTGGGAGTTCAGTACACTGAGAGGGAAGCCACACAGTGATGGTGATGTTACCATCTCTGACATCGGCTTTCAGACGGACTTCAGGGTTTACCTGCAGCTCAGTCAAACCTGGCTCATCTTGAGTGAGTGACCATCCCTCTATTTAAGCACAGGGGGATACTATTAATTTATTTTATTTAAACTAGGCAAGTCAGTTAAGAACAAATTCTTATTTACAATGATGGCCTACCAAAAGGCAAAAGGCCTCCTGCGGGGATGGGGGCCTGGGATTAAAAATAAAACATAAATATAGGACAAAACACACATCACAGCAAGAGAGACAACAATGCTACATAAAGAGAGACCTAAGACAACAACATATCAATGCAGCAACACATGACAACACAGCATAGTAGCAACAAAACACAACAACAACATGGTAGCAACACAACATGGTAGCAGCACAAAACATGGTTCAAACATTATTGGGCACAGACAACAGCACAAAGGGCAAGAAGGTAGAAACAACAATACATCACAATAAGCAGCCACAACTGTCAGTAAGAGTGTCCATGATTGAGTCTTTGAATGAAGAGATTGCGATTAAACTGTCCAGTTTGTGTGTTTGTTGCAGCTCATTCCAGTCGCTAGCTGCAGCGAACTGAAAAGAGGAGCGACCCAGGAATATGTGTGCTTTGGGGACCTTTAACAGAATGTGACTGGCAGAACGGGTGTTGTATGTCGAGGATGAGGGCTGCAGTAGAAACTTAGAATGTGGGGGAGTGAGGCCTAAGAGGGTTTTATATAGAAGCATCAACCAGTGGGTCTTGCGACGGGTATACAGAGATCACCAGTTTACAGAGGAGTATAGAGTGCAGTGATGTGTGCTATAAGTAGCATTGGTGACAAATCTGATGGCCGAATGGTAAAGAACATCTAGCCGCTCGAGAGCACCCTCACCTGCCGGTCTATAAATGATGTCTCCGTAATCTAGCATGGGTAGGATGGTAATCTGAATCAGAGTTAGTTTGGCAGCTGGGGTGAAAGAGGAGCCATTACAATAGAGGAACCCAAGTCTAGATGTAACTTTAGGCTGCAGCTTTGATATGTGCTGAGAGAAGGACAGTGTACCGTCTAGCCATACTCCCAAATACTTGTATGAGGTGACTACCTGAAGCTCTAAACCCTCAGAGGTAGTAATAACACCTGTGGGAAGAGAGGCATTCTTCTTACCAAACCACATGACCTTTGTTTTGGAGGTGTTCAGAACAAGGTTAAGGGTAGAGAAAGCTTGTTGGACACTAAGAAAGCTTTGTTGTAGAGCATTTAACACATAATCCAGGGAGGGGCCAGATGAGTATAAGACTGTATCATCTGCATATAAATGGATGAGAGAGCTTCCTGCTGCCTGAGGTATCATGTGGAAGTAAATTGAGAAGAGCGTGGGGCCTAGGATCGAGCATTGGGGTACACCCCTGGTGACAGGCAGTGGCTGAGACAGCAGATTTTCTGACTTTATACACTGCACTCTTTGAGAGAGGTAGTTAGCAAACTAGGCCAAAGAGCCCTCAGAGACACCAGTACTCCTTAGCCGGCCCACAAGAATGGAATGGTCTACCGTATCAAAAGATTTGGCCAAGTCAATAAAAATAGCAGCAGAATATTGCTTAGAATCAAGGGTAATGGTGACATAATCGAGGACCTTTAAGGTTGCAGTGACACATCCATAACCTGAGCGGAAACCAGATTACATACCCAAGAAAGCCAGTCAGTTGACTATTGGCAAGTTTTTCCAACACTTTTGATAAACAAGGTAAAATAGAAATAGACCTATAACTGTTAGGATCAGCTTGATCTCCCCCTTTAGGTAAAGGACGAACTGTGGCTGCCTTCCAAGCAATGGGAACCTCCCCAGAAAAGAGAGACAGGTTAAAAAGGTTTAAGATAGGCTTGGCGATGACCCAGATGTTTTTTGGGGGTCAAGTTTAAAGACCTCCTTTAGCACCTTGGAGTCAGTGACTGCCTGATGGGAGAAACTTTGTATCAGGGCAGGTGAAAAAGAGGGATGAGCATTGGGGATGGTTGCATTAGAAAGGGTGGGAGATGTGGAAATGTTGGACGGGCAAGGAGGCATGGCTGAGTCAAATAGGAATCCTGACTTAATGAAGTGGTGATTAAAGAGCTCAGCCATGTGCTTCATGTCAGTAACAACCACATCATCAATATTAAGGTACATGGGCAGCTGTGAGGAGGAGGGTGGTTACTGAAGGGAGCTACAGAGAGATTATTCTCCAGGTCGTTAACCATTTTCCGTATCTTCTTGGGGTTAGATCCATAGAGAGAGAACTGCTCCTTAAAGTAAATAACTTTGGCCTTCCGGATAGCCTGAGTGCACTTATTTATCATTTTCCTGAACGATAGCCCGTCAGCCTGAGTATGCGTGTGCGGAGCCTTTCGCCAAATGGAATTCTTGAGGTGGAGTAATTTTGGGGTGGCAGGTAGCCTATTGGTTAGAGCGTTGGGCCAGTAACCGAAAGGTTGCTAGATCGAATCCCCTGACATGGTAAAAATCTGTCATTCTGGCCCTGAACAAGGCAGTTAACCCACTGTTCCTAAGCAGTCATTGAAAATAAGAATTTGTTCTTAAAACTGACTTTCCTAGTTAAATAAAGGTTAAATAAGAAGAAAAAAGATCACTGTTGAACCAGGGGCTGAAACTGTTTTTAATTAGAATTTTATGGGGTGTGGTTGTTAACAATACCACTGAAAATATCAAAAAAGCAGGTCCAAGCGTCTTCGACAGAGGGGATCCAGCTGATTCTATACCATTTTACGGAGGCCAATTCATAAAGAAAGGCTTTCTCATTGAAGTTTTTTAGCAATCATCTATTACAAATCAGGACAGGTCGTTTCACTGAGCAGCCATTACGACCACGGGCTGTAAAACAGTGATCACTAAGGTCATTACAGAAAACACCAGACTGACATCTATCAGAATTATTTGTGAGGATAACATCGATGAGAGTAGCCTTTTCTGGGTGTTTGGAGTCATACCTTGTGGGATTGGTAATAATCTGAGAAAGATTTAGGGAGTCCCATTTATTTAGGACTTGGTCAGGTGGTTTAAGCATGTCCCAGTTGAGGTCACCTAGCAGGACAAATTCAGACTTAGTGTAAGGGGCCAGGAGAGAGCTTAGGGCAGGTAGGGTACAGGTCGGTGCTGATGGAGATCGAAAAAAAAGAGATATTTGAAAATGTAATGCTTAAAACCAGCAAATAAAATTGTTTGGAAACAGACTTGGTGGAGACAACCGAGAACTGAAGGTGATCCTTGGTGAAGATAGCCACCCCCCCCACCTTTGGAAGATCTGTCTTGCCAAAAAAGGTGATAACCAGAAAGGTTAACGTCAGTGTTCAAAACACTCTTCCTTAACCACATCTCAGTAATGACCAACACATCTGAATTGGAGCTGTGAACCCACACTTTATTTTACAAGAGCAGAAATCAGTGAAGCAGATATTAGAGCACAAGTCAGAATTGGGGCTAGCAACAGTAGATGGGCCGGGGTTTACGTGCACATTTCCAGATATCATCAACAGTAACAATCACACACGGCATAGTACACTAGCCTGGCACAAGGCTGCCATAACTCAGTTTACTCTGTGTGTCACAAGGTGCAGGGTCTCTCTAAGTTGCTAGGGAAGCAGTTGGGTGTGTCTGCTGGTTTTGTTCTTATTTCTCAATTGACCAATGATTTAGAGCAGGGAAACCGTAGGCCTTCCTGTTAACTGTATTTTATTTATTTATTTTGATTTAACTTTTATTTTATCAGAGAGTCATACTGAGACCAAGGTCTCTTTTATAGACAGGCCCTGAATTGACATAAAATACCAAATTAAACCTGATATTGTTTAAATTAATTTGGCAAATCCCAGTAGATGCTGTGGCCTGAGAGGATCAATTTTTTGGTTGTTGTCCACCTCTGCTGTAAAGGAACATAGATTTTTGAACTCAACAGTAATAATTTGTATTGCAGTGATCTCCCTATCAGTCATTGAGGCGGTCATCATAGTAATACTGATATTCCTGAGGAGGAGAGTACGTATCGCCATCGCTCTGCTGAAGGAGGGGAGCAGGTGAGTCGTGTTCTTCACTCAGGAGATTAAGTTGGACATCGTGTTGTGTCACTTCCAATGAAACCAGCATCTGTGAGTTCAAACTTTTCTCCCCCTTTCTCTGTGTCTCTCTTTTCTCCAGGGCCATTGGTTACATCATGTCCACTCTCTTCTACCCGATCATCACTTTTGTGCTGCTGGCCATCTGCATAGCGTACTGGGCAGTCATTGCTGTGTATCCTCTCTATGTAGGTCTTCTCATCCTCACTGTGTGTGTACACTTTTACACAGTTATCTTTACATGCAGCATTGCCCATTGTAGCTACACGTGAAGCATCCTGAACTGTCACCAATGGCATCATAGAGATAAAGACTGGATGAATTGAACCTATTGAAACTGCTGAACCCGTAGTGGAAATCCCAATGTAGATGGCTCATAGGCAGGCACACATTTAGTTTCTTATCACTGCTTATCACTGCTCCGTGTTGCCCTTGACTGGTTTTGCCCTCAGCTTCTTAGCGTCATCTGGTGATGCTGTCTACAAGGTCATGTCGACGCAGGACAAATGCATGTATGCCAACCTCACCTGTGATCCAGAGGTTGGCTTTTGTTTTTACTGTCTTCCTCTTTGTCACATTGACGTTATTGCTGTATTGCACACTCCTAGAATACTGTATGTTATTGGCCTTGAAACCCTGAATTAGAGCAGCTTATTGAAATTCAGCTCCGTGTGCTTGGCAGCAGTACAAATCACCCAGCTGTGGATACAGTTGAAGTCAGAAGTTTACATACACTTAGGTTGGAGTCAATAAAACTCGTTTTTCAACCACTCCACAAATTTCTTGTTAACAAACTATAGTTTTGGCAAGTCGGTTAGGACATCTACTTTCCTCATGACACAAGTAATTTTTCCAACAATTGTTTACAGACAGATTATTTCACTTATAATTGACTGTATTACAATTCCAGTGGGTCAGAAGAATACATACACTAAGATGACTGTGCCTTTAACCGCTTTGAAAATTCCAGAAAATGATGTCATGGCTTTAGAAGCTTCTGATAGGCTATTTGACATGATTTGAGTCCATTGGAAGTGTACCTGTGGATGTATTGCAAGGCCTACCTTCAAACTCAGTGCCTCTTTGCTTGACATCATGGGAAACTCGAAATAAATCAGCTAAGACCTAAAAAATTTAGACCTCCACATGTCTGGTTCATCCTTGGGAGCAATTTCCAAACGCCTGAAGGTACCACATTCATCTGTACAAATAATAGTATGCAAGTATAAACACCATGGGACCATGCAGCCGTCATACCACTCAGGAAGGAGATGCGTTCTGTCTCCTTGAGATGAACGTACTTTGGTGCGAAAAGTGCAAATCAATCCCAGAACAACAGCAAAGGACCTTGTGAAGATGCTGGCGGAAACAGGTACAAAAGTTTCTATATTCACAGTAAAACCAGTCCTATATCGACATAACCTGAAAGGCTGCTCAGCAAGGAAGTAAGGAGAAATGTCCTCTGGTCTGATGAAACAAAAATATAACTGTTTGAACATAATGAACATCGTTATGATTAGAGGAAAAGGGGGGAGGCTTGCAAGCCGAAGAACATCATCCCAACCATGAAGCACGGGGGTGGCAGCATCATGTTGTGGGGGTACTTTGCTGTAGGAGGGACTGGTGCACTTCACAAAATAGATGGCATCATGAGGGTGGAAAATTATGTGGATATATTAAAGCAACAACTCAAGACATCAGTCAGGAAGTTAAAGCTTGGTCACAAATGGGTCTTCCAAATGGACAATGACCCCAAGCATAATTCAAAAGTTGTGGCAAAGTGGCTTAAGGACAACAAAGTCAAGGTATTGGAGTGGCCATCACAAAGCCCTGACCTCAAACTTATAGACAATTTGTGGGCAGAACTGAAAAAGTGTGTGCAAGCAAGGAGGCCTACAAACTTGACTCAGTTACACCAGCTCTGTCAGGGGGAATGGGCCACAATTCACCCAACTTATTGTGGAAAGCTTGTGGAAGGCTACCTGAAATGTTTTACCCAAGTTAAACAATTTAAAGGCAATGCTACCAAATACTAATTGAGTGTATGTAAACTTCTGACCCACTGGGAATGTGATGAAAGAAAGAAAATCTGAAGTAAATCATTCTCTCTACTATTATTCTGACATTTCACATTCTTAAATTAAAGTGGTGATCTTAACTGACCTAAGACGGGGAGTTGCCGTTGTAAACTCTGGCCAAAGGTAGTGAACTGTATAGGGAATAGTGTGCCATTATAAATTCTGGCCAGAAGTAAATAGAGAATAGGGTGCGATTTCCTTCTAACCCAATAACTTACCCCTATCTCTCCCCAGAAGTTCAGTCAGACCAACGTGACCATGGTGTGCCCAGGCTCCCAGTGCACCTTTGCCTTCTACGGCGGCGAGAGCCTCTACCACAACTACATCTTAGTGCTGCAGCTGTGCAACCTGCTGGTGTTCCTGTGGCTGGTCAACTTTACCATCGCCCTGGGACAGTGCACCCTGGCCGGGGCCTTCGCTTCCTACTACTGGGCCCTGAGGAAGCCCCAAGACATACCATCATGCCCCTTGTTTTCCTCCTTTAGCAGGGCTGTACGGTAGGCTGTCTCAGTCATATAGGTTTTTAACCTCTTGCTTCTACCCTCTACTTTTTTGAACATTCTGTTAAAAATCACGCAACATTTCAGCGCCCTGCTACTCATGCCAGGAATATAGTATATGCATTTGCTTAGTCTGTGTGGATAGAAAACACTACGGCAGTTACATCGAAAAGCACAGGAAAACCTGATCACAGAAAATGGAAATAAATATCCTTGCGCCACTTCCAGCAATTGTTCAAAGTGAACCGAATTACATAAGAATGAGATTTCAACTCCTGCAGCTAACACACGTTGTCTAGAGTCTTGTCATTTGATTCAGCTTTGATTCTTGGTTGAACCTAATCAAGGGACCACTTCCCCCAAGTCTCCGCCCAGCTCTTTTTGTGGAGCCTTCCTGTGGACATTTTCTGCCTGACGACAGCTAAGGATTTTAAATCGCCTTCCTGATGAATTTTATCGCTTATTAACGTGTACTAATACCTAAAGTTGCATTACAAAAGTATTTCGAAGTGTTTTGTGAAAGTTTATCGTCGACTTTTTGAATTTTAAAAAATTACGTTACGTTATGAAACGCTCTTTTTTTCCGTTGATCACACAGTCTACATACAATGATATCTAGGCTATATATGGACCGATTTAATCGAAAAAAAGACCCAATAGTGATTATGGGACATCTAGGAGTGCCAACAAAGAAGATGGTCAAAGGTAATGAATGTTTTCTATTTTATTGTGCGGTTTGTGTAACGCCGAAATGCTAATTATTTTGTTTATGTCCCCTGCGGGTCTTTTGTGTTGTAGTGTATTGTTGCATGCTATCAGATAATAGCTTCTCATGCTTTCGCGGAAAAGCATTTTAAAAATCTGACTTGTTGCCTGGATTCACAACGAGTGTAGCTTTAATTCAATACCCTGCATGTGTATTTTAATGAACGTTTGAGTTTTAACTAAATACTATTAGCATTTAGCGTAGCGCATTTGCATTTCCAGAGCTCTAGTTGGGACGCAAGCGTCCCGAATAGAAGCAAGAGGTTTTAACGTATAAAGAAGGTGAAGATGATGTTGAGTTGGACACTGAACAAAAATATGAACTAACATGGAAAGTGTTGGTCCGATCTTTCATGAGCTGAAATAAAAGATCACAGAAATGTTTCATATGCATTTTCTGCACAAATTTGTTTACATCCCTGTTAGTGAGCATTTTTCGTTTGCTAAATTAGTCCATCCAGCTGACTGGTGTGGCATGTCAATAAACTGATTAAACAGCATGATCATTACACATGTGCTGGGTACAATAAAAGTTTTTTGACTATGCAATGCCACAGATGTCTCTAGTTTTGAGGGACTGTGCAAATGGTATGCTGGCTGCAGAAATGTCCACCAGAGCTGTTGCCAGAGAATTAGTGTTCAATTCTCTACCATAAGCCGCCTCCAACGTTGTTTTAGAGAATTTGACAGTACGTACAGCTGGTCTCACAACCGCAGACCACGTGTAATGGCGTTGTGTGGGCGAGAGGTTTGCTGATGTCAATGTTGTGCCCCATGGTGACAGTGGTGTTATGGTATGAGCAATTTGAATGCACAGAGATACCATGACGAGCTCCTGAGGCCCATTTTTGTGGCATTCATCCGCCGCCTTCACCTCACGTTTCAGCATGACAATGCACAGCCCCATGTCGCAAGGATCTGTTCACAATTGCTGGAAGATGAAAATGTCCCAGTTTTTCCATGGTCTGCATACTCACCAGACATGTCACCAATTGATCATGTTTGGGATGCTCTGGGTCGACGTGTACGTGTTCCATTTCCTGCCAATATCCAGCGACTTCGCACAGCCATTGAAGAAGAGTGGGACAACATTCCACAGGCCACAATCAACAGCCTGATCATCTCTATGCGAAGGAAATGTCACGCTGCATGAGGAAAATACTGGTCCCACCAGATACTGACTGGTTTTCTGATCCACAGCCCTACCTTTTTTAAAGGTATCTGTGACCAACAGATGCATATCTGTATTCCCAGTCATGTGAAATCCATAGATTATAATTTATTTATTTAAATTGACTGATTTCCTCAGTAAAGTTGTTGAAATTGTTGCATTTTGCTTTTATATTTTTGTTCAGTATAGTTTATAATGGCACATCTTGCTTCGAGAGATATTCCCTAAGGGAGTTATCCTAGTACTGCACTAATAAACTATTTCAGATTCTCCATTAAGCCTTTAAATCCAAGATGAGACATAATCTGTGAGGAAACTGGTCCTACGTGTGTTGAGGGTTTTACACCTATGATGGGAAGGGGGAAGTGTGTGTGTGTGTGTGTGTGTGGTGGATATACAGCTCTATTTTGTATCTCCCAGGTACCACACAGGCTCTCTGGCATTTGGCTCTCTGATCCTGGCCTTTGTGCAGATGTTTCGCATCGTTCTAGAGTATCTGGATCACAAACTCAAAGGTGGGTTTTCTGCTCGTACTTAACCCACTGCCTTTCGTATGTTTACATACAGTACTGTATATTTATATGGCA
This sequence comes from Oncorhynchus nerka, assembly GCF_034236695.1. NCBI lineage: Eukaryota > Metazoa > Chordata > Actinopteri > Salmoniformes > Salmonidae > Oncorhynchus > Oncorhynchus nerka. Next base: position 14,743,013 of record NC_088420.1, on the reverse strand, counting down.
TGTTTTCTTGAAGATGATCATCATGTATTTTTCAGGTGCTCACAATGCTTTTGCCCGCTTCCTGATTTGCTGTTTCAAATGCTGCTTCTGGTGCCTGGAACATTTCATCAAGTTCATGAACAGGAACGCCTACATCATGGTGAGTCTGGGTAGTTTCAGTCAAAATATTTTTCAATGCCATCCATCCAGTACCTTTGAGGCATTTCAGTAGTTAGTACACCCATTACTATTGTGATCATGTTATTTGATAACCATCTCACAGAAAGTGTTGGAATCGTGAATAACATGGTCTTACTTTGAATTTCTCACCCTAGATGGCGATATATGGAAAGAGCTTCTGCACTTCGGCCAAAGATGCTTTCTTCCTCCTGATGAGGAACGTAGTAAGGTAAGACAAGGTCTTTTGTATCGGTTCGTTTGATTGTCTGTCCCTCAGACAGTTTTTTGTGTCTGTCTGTCTTTCATGGTGGTGACTGTCTCTCTCTGGGCTTCTGGGCTCCTCCAATGAGGTGTCTCCTCTGTAGGGTGGCAGTGCTGGATAAGGTGACAGACTTTCTCCTCTTCTTGGGAAAAGTGCTTATTTCAGGGAGTGTTGGTGAGTTCCCTTTCCCACACACTGGTGATAACCTTGTGGTATGTTTAACTATGAGGGCTGATGTTAAAATGACCCAATGCATGAACAAGACTAAACAAACAACACACGCTGGAAAATAGTACCATAACGTACTCGGCAGAGGCGTTCTCTATAAGACAATGCCCATAGATACTATGTTACACTAATTGTACATTTGTCAGTGTTTGCTCAGGTTGTTATTTTGTTATTAAGGATTCCGATTTTTTTGCCCCCCCAGGTGTTCTAGCATTCTTCTTCTTCACCCGTAAGATTCCAGTTATTCAAGAGGAGGTGCCATCACTAAATTACTACTGGGTCCCCCTACTGGTAAGAAATAGACTTACATCATATGAGTCAGCATTGCTTGTTGATAAATGTGCCCACATACGTAGGTTCTGTTTGCTTGTAGCCGAACTTGGCTAGGCGAAGCGACTTCTGTGCTCTCATACTCCCTAAAGACATTCGCTTGAATAACTAGAAAAAAACAGCAATGTTAATGTTGTTCGCACAATTTTACATTTAGCTAAGATGTTTGGAGCAGAAAAAATGTGCATGAAAACTAGTCATCACTCGTTGAATGACGAAAACTTCACGTTCTCACTCTGACTAGGAGTATTACTATTGTCTAATCAACTAAACTTCGACTTGCCTCAAGAAAGGTTTTTGTCTGCACAAACAGCTGGAACAAAAACTCCCGAAAACCAAAAATAACACAAACGTCACACAATTTTGTGATAATATATGCGTAATCTGTTTTGACTGGGAAGCATATGGTAAGCTTTATTGTGCTTACTGACTTGGACTTTTCTGCCATTGTCAGACGGTGATATTTGGATCCTACCTGATCGCCCATGGCTTCTTCAACGTCTATGCTATGTGTGTGGACACCTTATTCCTTTGTTTCTGTAAGTACACCATTCATCTCTTTTAAATGCAGGCCAGTCTGGGGTGTGAGGGTGTTTATATGATACACAGGGAGTACACTCCAGGGTTTGTGTTGGATCTGACTGCAGCGTTGTGAGCTAATTGAATGCTTCCTCATTTCTACTTCATGTTGCTCTCTATTATATCAATAGCGGTGAACAGTTTTCTTCATAAGACAGAAAAAGGTTGTTCTTGCACTGTGCGATTTTTTGTTTTGTTTTACACTACTGTCATTGTTTTACCAATTCAATCATTTATATTGCATGTTCTTGCAGTGAATACTATTGTATAGGGCCTGTGCTATATGCATTATATTTATCAAACTTTTCCTCTGCTGCAAACTAATCACTGAACCAGTTGGCTATAATGCACTGGCCATTTTGGCTGACTGAAACCTATATCAACTTTTTTTCCTAATTAATTTAATCGTTTGGCTCAAACTCCTTTCTCTTTCTCTCTTTCTCTTTCTGCCTTCCTACCTATACGTTGTCTGCTCCTCTCCTCCTCGTCTTTCCTCCTTTTCTCCTCCTCTGTGACAATGCTTTGTCTTCCGTCGGTCCTGGATCAGGTGAAGACCTGGAGAGGAACGACGGCTCGCCCCTCAAGCCCTTCTACATGTCCCCTCAACTGCACAGGATCCTCCGCAGAGAGCAGGGCTCCAAGCTCTACGCTTCCTCCTGATAGGCCACAACACTGAACCTCTTTCTCCTGATAGGCCACAACACTGAACCTCTTCTCCTGATAGGCCACAACAATGAACCTCTTTCTCCTGATAGGCCAAAACAATGAACCTCTTTCTCCTGATAGCCAGAACACCTGATACACCGAAGGACTGTCCCATTCAGCATCTGTGTGTGGGGGTGATTGTGTTCTGGAGGATACTAGAGCAGGGCCTTATGGCTGGGCTGGACTCATGCATGGAGGTGACCTGACTGGTCAGGACTGACCAGGAAGGCCTTGGCAGAACATGGCAGGACCCAAGAGGTGTATGTGGGTGGGGTTTAGAAAGAGGCGGAGCTCTGTTCAACTTCCTCCCTCTCACCGCCTGCACTGCCGCTGGTACTTCTAATATTAGCCTTTTTTCTCTGCCGTGCTTCTGTCCCTTTCTTTGTTGTGTCGAGACTCTGCTGGCCTCTGCCTTACTTAGAGAGCGCTGCAGCAGCACAGTGAACGTGGGTGAAATTGCCATTAGCCCAATACACTGCAAGAGGCACATACACTGCAGAAGGAGATCTCTGTATTTCGGATGCAATTGGTGTAGTTTTGCAGATGGTTGTGGGGTGATGCAAGGCAAGGGCGCCCCCATGTGACACTACTGTGTTTGTGCAATGGTTCCATGTACTGTAATGTAAGGTCACGTGTAGGGTGAAGTTGCCCTTCGACACTGATCTTGGGTCAGTTTAGCATTTTCCTCAACAATGGTTAAGGTTAGGATTGGGGAAGCTGATCCTAGATCTGTACCAAGGGGAAACTTCATCCCTGAGCTATTTTTAGGCGCTCTCATGTGTTGGAAAATAACCCTGAGGTGGCTTTTCTGTCTAGCATGATTATTTTAATGGCTGTTTAGTCTTTGGTTGAAGAGGCACTTTTGGTCCACCATATTTATTGGCACTGTTACAGACACAGTTCAAAACTTAACGTGCAATGCTACGGATAGATAAACTGGACATACTCCTGGGGCGGCAGGTAGCCTAGTGGTTAGAGCATTGGACTAGTAACTGAAAGGTTGCAAGATTGAATCCCCAATCTGACTAGGTAAAAATCTGTTGTTCTGCCCCTTAACAGGCAGTTAACCCATTGTTCCTAGGCTGTTATTGAAAATAAGAATTTGGTCTTAACTGACTTGCCTAGTTAAATAAAGGTCAAATAAATTAATACAAATTACATGGTTACAGACACTTGTAGGATGTTTTGGTTTTACACCGTCAGGTGTAACACTAGATATTGGTTTTACACTGTCAGGTGTAACACTAGATATTGGTTTTACACTGTCAGGTGTAACACTAGATATTGGTTTTACACTGTCAGGTGTAACACTAGATATTGGTTTTACACTGTCCGGTGTAACACTAGATATTGGTTTTACACTGTCAGGTGTAACACTAGATATTGGTTTTACACTGTCAGGTGTAACACTAGATATTGGTTTTACACTGTCAGGTGTAACACTAGATATTGGTTTTACACTGTAAGTGACAGTTATAATGTAGGCTCAGGGAGGTCAAGACTTCTGAACACATTTGATGCTCACGGTGAACGATTTGAATGGACCCTGACACCTTCCAGGGATTCCGACTGCAGTTGCTAGTAAATGTGCCTAGTTCTAAATGGAGAAATGTTCCTCTTTATTGTTTTGTGGTTTTACGATCTACCACCGAGAACCTTTTGAAATACCATTTATAAAAGGATGTTAAAGCCATTTTTGGTATTTTTATATGGAATAGTGCAGAACTGCAGTAGTACGGTTTTTAATAATAGGTACTGTAACACACATCTGTTCTGAGGATATTTCATGTTTTTGTACAGGATAACTCTTTTTGTATCAATGACACCATGAAAATGTGAAATCTTTTTTTAAATAAATGTGAATGATTTCATTTGCAAATTTTCTAGGCGATTCATATCTAATTTGTATATTGTATTTAAGGGTTAATGACATTATAAATTGATCGTTGGTTTGGGATATTCAAGGTTTTTGGGGTAGGCCTGTTATCAAACAGTGGGTTTGAGGAAATCAGAGGTGTCTTGTTTGGGATCAAGAGGACTTTTATGAAACAGTGAGTTTGAGGGTAAGTATTTAAACTTGAGTTAGGTATTTCAAATGGATTTGAAGGAATTTCCAATAACAGTGAGTTTGAGGGTAATTATTTAAACTTGAGTGAGGTATTTCAAATGGATTTGAAGGAATTTCCAATAACAGTGAGTTTGAGGGTAAGTATTTAAACTTGAGTTAGGTATTTCAAATGGATTTGAAGGAATTTCCAATAACAGTGAGTTTGAGGGTAAGTATTTAAACTTGAGTTAGGTATTTCAAATGGATTTGAAGGAATTTCCAATAACAGTGAGTTTGAGGGTAAGTATTTAAACTTGAGTTAGGTATTTCAAATGGATTTGAAGGAATTTCCAATAACAGTGAGTTTGAGGGTAAGTATTTAAACTTGAGTTAGGTATTTCAAATGGATTTGAAGGAATTTCCAATAACAGTGAGTTTGAGGGTAAGTATTTAAACTTGAGTTAGGTATTTCAAATGGATTTGAAGGAATTTACAATAACAGTGAGTTTGAGGGTAAGTATCTAAACTTGAGTTAGGTATTTCAAATGGATTTGAAGGAATTTCCAATAACAGTGAGTTTGAGGGTAAGTATTTAAACTTGAGTTAGGTATTTCAAATGGATTTGAAGGAATTTCCAATAACAGTGAGTTTGAGGGTAAGTATCTAAACTTGAGTTAGGTATTTCAAATGGATTTGAAGGAATTTCCAATAACAGTGAGTTTGAGGGTAAGTATTTAAACTTGAGTTAGGTATTTCAAATGGATTTGAAGGAATTTCCAATAACAGTGAGTTTGAGGGTAAGTATCTAAACTTGAGTTAGGTATTTCAAATGGATTTGAAGGAATTTCCAATAACAGTGAGTTTGAGGGTAAGTATTTAAACTTGAGTTAGGTATTTCAAATGGATTTGAAGGAATTTCCGATAACAGTGAGTTTGAGGGATATGACTGCGTTTCAGAATGTTTAGCAGTAGGTTATGGGTATACAGAGTCTTGTATTTAGAGTTTGGCCAGCTTTTAGAATGTTTTATATTGTTCTAATTCTATACATGTCATTATTTGAATGTTCCCCTTGTAATGTTAATGGGGCGCTGCCACTGATGAGATAGAATGTTGTGTTGTCATTTAAATGTGACGTAATGCAGAAACTGCAATGGCCCAACTTTCTAAATACATGGGGGTATTTAACAGAGTTTCTGTGGTATGTGACTGGCCATGTGTTCCTGTCCCCAGTGGTGGATCTGGAGGTGAACAACGGCTCTGCAGCCAGACCCTTCTACATGAGCAGAACCCTGAGACACATCCTCAACAAGAACACCAACAAGAGGAGGAAAGACAAGAGATAGACGAGAGAAGAAGAGAGGAACGGATACAGGGTGACTGGAGGAGTATGGATAGACAGAGGCAGGAAAGGTGATAGGGAAGACAACCGTGTAGGATCAAGTAGAGATGGAGGTAAATACTAATTCAGGTCCATATTGGACACAGACTATCGCCCCGTAGCATTCACTTCTGTCATCATGAAGTGCTTAGGGAGACTAGTCAATGATCATACCACTGCCACCTTACCTGCCACCCTAGACCCACTTCAGTTTGCATACCGGCCCAACAGGTCCACAGACGATGCGATCGCACACTGCCCTATCATATCTGTACAAGAGGAATACCTATGTAAGAATGCTGTTCATTGAGTACAGCTCAGCACCATTGTAACCTCCAAGCTCATAATTAAGCTTAAGGCCCTGGGTCTCAACCCCGCCCTGTGCAATTGGGTCTTGGACTTTCTGATGGGCCGCCCCTAGGTGGTGAAGGTAGGAAACAACATCTCCACTTCGCTGATCCTCAACACTGGGGCACTCAAAGTGTAGTGCCAGGAAAACAGACTCTCACTCAACAAAACAAAGGAGACGATCGTGGACTTCAGGAAACAGCAGAGGGAGCACCCCCCTATCCACTATCCACATCGACGAGACAGTAGCGGAAAAAGTTTTAAGTTCCTTGGCGTACACATCATGGACAAACTGAAATAATACACCCACACAGACAGTGTGGTGAAGAAGTTGCAACAGCTTCTCTTCAATCTCAGGAGGCTGAAGAAATGTGTCTTGTCACCTAAAACCTCACAAACTTTTACAGATGCACAATTGAGAGCATCCTGTCGGGCTGTATCACCGCCTGGTACAGCAACTGCACAGCCATCAACCGCAAGGCTCTCCAGAGGGTGGTGCGGTCTGCACAACGCATCACCGGGGGCAAACTACCTGTCCTCCAAAACACCTACAGCATCCCTTGTTACAGAAAGGCCAAAAAGATAATCAAGGACAACAACCACCGAGCCACTGCCTGTTAACCTTGTTACCATCCAGAAGACGAGGTCAGTACAGGTGCATCAAAGCTGGGACCGAGAGACTGAAAAACAGCTTCTTTCTCAAGGCCATTAGACTGTTAAACAGCCATCACTAACACACAGAGAGGCTGCTGCCTACATACAGACTCAATCATTGGCCACTTTAATAAATTAATCACGAGTCTCTATAATGCCACTTTAATAATGTTTACATATCTTACATTACTCATCTCATATGTATATACTGTATTTTATACCATCTATCTGCTAGGCCATCGCTCATCCATATATTTATATGTACATATTCTTATTCCATCCCTTTACATTGTGTGTATAAGGTAGTTGTTGTTGAATTGTTAGATCACTTGTTAGATATTACTGCACTGTCGGAACTAGTAGCACAAGCATTTTTCTACACTCGCATTAACATCTGCTAACCATGTGTATGTTACTGATTTGATTGCTTCTGATGGCATTATCATTATGTGCTTTGGACCTACAGTTGAAGTCTGAAGTTTACATACACTTAGGTTGGAGTCATTAAAACTCGTTTCTCAACCACTCCACAAATTTCTTGTTAACAAACTATAGTTTTGGCAAGTCGGTTAGGACATCTACTTTGTGCATGACATAAGTAATTGTTCCCACAATTGTTTACAGGCAGATTATTTCACTTACAATTCACTGTATCACAATTCCAGTGGGTCAGAAGTTTACAAACACTAAGTTGACAGTGCCTTTAAACAGCTTGGAAAATTCCAGGAAATTAAGTCATGGCTTTAGAATCTTCTGATAGGCTTATTGACATCATCAGTCAATTGGAGGTGTACCTGTGGATGTATTTCAAGGCCTACCTTCAAACTCAATGCCTCTGCTTGATATCATGGGAAAATCAAAAGAAATCAGCCAAGACTTCAGAATTTTTTTTGTAGACCTCCACAAGTCTGTTTCATCCTTGGGAGCAATTTACAAACGCTTGAAGGTACCACGTTCATCTGTACAAACAATAGTACGCAAGTATAAACACCATGGGACCACGCAGCCGTCATACCACTCAGGAAAGAGACTCGTTCTGTCTCCTCAAGATGAACGTACTTTGGTGCAGAAAGTGCAAATCTTTCTCAGAACAACAGCAAAGTACCTTGTGAAGATGTTGGAGGAAACAGGAAACAGAGGGACTTGTGCACTTCACAAAATAGATGGCATCATGAGGGTGAAAAATGATGTGGATATATTGAAACAACATCTCAAGACATCAGTCAGGAAGTTAAAGCTTGGTCACAAATGGGTCTTCCAAATGGACAATGACCCCAAGCATACTTCCAACGTTGTGGCAAAATGGCTTAAGGACAACAAAGTCAAGGTATTGGAGTGGTCATCACAAAGCCCTGACCTCAATCCTATAGAACATTTGTGGGCAGAACTGAAAAAACTTGTGCGAGCAAGGAGGCCTACAAATCCGACTCAGTTACACCAGCTCTGTCAGGAGGAATGGGCCAAAATTCACCCAACTTATTGTAGGAAGCTTGTGGAAGGCTACCTGAAACGTTTGACCCAAGTTAAGCAATTTAAATGCAATACTACCAAATACTAATTGAGAGTGTGTAAACTTCTGACCCACTGGGAATGTGAGGTAAAAGCGTAAATAAATCATTCTCCCTGCTATTATTCTGACATTTCACATTCTTAAAATAAAGTGGTGATCCTAACTGACCTAAGACAGGGAATTTTTACTTGGATTAAATGTCAGGAATTTTGAAAAACGTGAATTTAAATGTATTTGGCTAAGGTGTATGTAAACTTCCGACTTCAACTGTATGTAATATTGGAATTTATTATCTTTCCATACAGTACTTTATGTACCAACAAAACATCACCTTTAAGAGTTTCTCCAGTCATTTTGTATACTTTTTAGACAGTTGTTCTGAAAGTAGTGCTCCCGAGCCAAAAGTGGTCCTCAAATTGGCATATAAATGGCAATATATTATTATAAACTCAGCAAAAAAGGAAACGTCCCTTTTTCACTCAGGACCCTGTCTTTCAAAGATAATTTGTAAAAATCCAAATAACTTCATAGATCTTCATTGTAAAGGGTTTAAACACTGTTTCCCATGCTTGTTCAATGAACCATAAATAATTAATGAACATTCACCTGTGGAATGGTCGTTAAGACACTAACAGCTTACAATTAAGGTCACAGTTATGAAAACTTTGGACACTAAAGAGGCCTTTCTACTGACTCTGGAAAACACCAAAAGAAAGATGCCCAGGGTCCCTGCTCATCTGTGTGAATGTGCCTTATGCATGCTGCAAGGAGGCATGAGGACTGCAGATGTGGCCAAGGCAATAAATTGCAATGTCCTTACTGTGAGACGCCTAAGACAGCGCTACAGGGAGACAGAAAGTTCAGCTGATTGTCCTCGCAGTGGCAGACCATGTGTAACAACACCTGCACAGGATCGGTACATCTGAACATTACACCTGCGGGACAGGTATGGGATGGCAACAATAACTGCCCGAGTTACACCAGGAACACACAATCCCTCTATCAATGCTCAGACTGTCCCCAATAGGCTGAGAGAGGCTGGACTGAGGGCTTGTAGGCCTGTTGTAAGGCAGGTCCTCACCAGACATCACCGGCAACATTGCCTTTGGGCACAAACCCTGTCAAAAAGTGCTCTTCACTGACGAGTCGCGGTTTTGTCTCAAAGGGTGATGGTCGGATTTGTGTTTATCGTTGAAGGAATGAGCATTACACCGAGGACACATTTTTCCATTTATGTCAGTCACATGTCTGTGGAACTTGTTCAGTTTATGTCTCAGTATGTTCATACAAATATTTACACTTGTTAAGTTTGCTGAAAATAAACGCAGTTGACAGTGAGAAGACGTTTCTTTTTTTGCTGAGTTTATTATTTAAAAAATGCGTAGTACGTCACGTGCAGATTTGTGCACCACGTCATTGCGCTCTGCTGTGGATGCATCATCTGCCTCTTGCTAGCTGTCACTAATATGGCGAGGGGCTGAAGCTCATTGGTTGAACTCCACTTACTAGGTGGCTGGCCCACGTGGGCAAAAAGAACTAGAGATTTTGTGTGTAACTGAGCTAAAACCGTACTTATATATTGTGCATGCATTCAAATTGACACATTCAGCCCAAGGCGGGAGGTTTAAAAAATGTTTAGTATATGTCAAAGTTCCAGAGCATGTCTTTAAATGCACAATAATAACAGTATGGTTAGCATAACTGTGACCAAATCATGCATTTAAAGGCAACTGCAAGACATTGTTGATTTTACCAATGTACTGTACAGCACTTACTTGAGTGAAAAATCAAGTATATAATTTTATATATTTTATAACAATATGTTGCTCCACATATTGCCCAGCAGGCACTTGTAACTCTGTATGCAGTGACTCAAACCAGTCACAGGGTGGTACTAGGTGGAAACCTCCCAAAAGGTTACACCAAGACAACTGATTGAACGGCTGCTCTGGTTAATACTGTACATGAAATGCCCATAATTCCCATGTATAATTATGTATAATTATGCTCTTCAAGCTCCTTGGAGCACTAACTTTTATTTTCTCATATTGAGAGAGCTATTTTCCATGCAATTGTCCATTGGGCTAATTTCTTTGTCTCAACCCTCTTAACTTTTCCAATTGTGAGTATGTAATAGCCCTACAATTTAAAGGTGTTTCAGTAAGTGCCAAGCCTTTGAGGACCCATGCCTTGTTCATAGCATTCTAACCACAATTGACCATAAATCACACTGTTGAAGTCACAAATGAGTCATGTTTGGCCCCTGTCCCTCTGGTGTGCCATTCAAGGTTTTTTGCTTGAAGGTCTTTGTCCCTTGCTTTCTTTGTGCAGTAGCACTGTGGAGACCGATAATGTGCCCTCACACCGTTGCATCACTGTCAATATCACACCACATCCTCCTTCACCATACTGTAGCACAACATGCCCATATATGCACAAGCCATACCATGTTTGTCATTGACATCCGACCTGTGTAAAGGTACAACAAAGTCATGATCATGTAACATTAAAATACAGATGAAATGTATTTTATATTCGTGCTGGTTATAGAATGTCATGGAAGGTCCCCATTGAACCACCAAGACTTCCTAGAGCTGGCTGCCCGGCCAAACTGAGCAATCGGGGGAGAAGGGCCTTGGTCAGGGAGGTGATCAAGAACCCGATGGTCACTTTGACAGGTCTCTAAAGTTCCTCTGTGGAGATGGTTGTCCTTCTGGAAGGTTCTCCCATCTCTGCAGCACTCCACCAATATGGCCTTTATGGTGGAGTGACCAGACGGAAGCCACTCCTCAGTAAAAGGCACATGATAGCCCCCTTGGAGTTTACAAGATTCTCTGGTCTGATGAAACCAAGATTCAACTCTTTGGCCTGAATGCCAAGCGTCAAGTATGGACTAAACCTGGCCATCCCTACGGTGAAGCATGGTGGTGGGATGCTTTTCAGCGGCATGTCCTTGAGTGGACTTGAATCTGATTGAACATCTCGGTAGAGAATTGAAAATAGTTGTGCAGCAACGCTCCCCATCCAACCTGACTGAACTTGAGAGGATCTGCTGAGAAGATTGGGAGAAACTCCTCAAATATAGGTGTGCCAAGCTTGTAGCGTCATACCCAATACTCGATGCTGTAATCGCAAAAAAGTAAGTAAAGGGTCTGAATACTTATGTAAATGTGATGTTTTTTAAAGTTGAAACATTCTTTTAAACAACCTGTTTTTGCTTTGTCATTATGGGGTATTGTGTGTGGATTGATGAGGAACACAACAATTTAATACATTTTAGAATAAGATTGACTTTGTCTACATTTTGTTACATTACAATCACATTTATTTAAAAAAAGCCCTTCTTACATCAGCTGATATCTCAAAGTGCTGTACAGAAACCCAGCCTAAAACTCCAAACAGAAAGCGATGCAGGTGTAGAAGCACAGTGGCTAGGAAAAACTCCATAGAAAGGCCAGAACCTAAGAAGAAACCTAGAGAGGAACCAGGCTATGAGGGGTGGCCAGTCCTCTTCTGGCTGTGCCGGGTGGAGATTATAACAGAACATGGCCAAGATGTTCAAATGTTCATAGATTACCAGCAGGGTCAAATAATAATAATCACAGTGGTTGTCGAGGGTGCAACAGGATATAACCCCACTCACTTTGCCAAAGCACAGCCCCTACACCACTAGAGGGATTTCTCCAACCACCAACTTACCACCCTGAGACAAGGCCGAGTATAGCCCACAAAGATCTCCCCCACTGTACAACCCAAGAGGGTGAGCCAACCCGGACAGGAAGATCACGTCAGTGACTCAACCCACTCAAGTGACGCACCCTTCCTAGGGATGGCATGGAAGACCACCAGTAAGCCAGTGACTCAGCCCCTGTAATAGGGTTTGAGGCAGAGAATCCAAGTGGAGAGAGGGGAACCGGCCAGGCAGAGACAGCAAGGGCGGTTCGTTGCTCCAGTGCCTTTCCGTTCACCTTCACACTCCTGGGCCAGACTACACTCAATCATAGGACCTACTGAAGAGATGAGTCTTCAATAAAGAAGAACTACTGAATATAAGATCAGCGTCAACTCACCATCAGTACGACCAAGAATATGTTTTCCGCGACGCGGATCCTGTGTTCTGCCTTACAAACATGCCAATGGAATTGATTCCAGGCAGCGACCCCAAAAAACGACTTCGTAAAAGAGGGAAGCGTAGCGGTCTTCTGGTCAGACTCCGGACACGGGCACATTGTGCACCACTCCCTAGCATTCTTCTTGCCAATGTCCAGTGTCTTGACAACAAGGTTGATGAAATCCAAGCAAGGGTAGCATTCCAGAGGGACGTCAGAGACTGTAACGTTCTCTGCTTCACGGAAACATGGCTCACTGGAGAGACGCTATCCGGGGCGGTGCAGCCAACGGGTTTCTCCACGCATCGCGCCGACAGAAACAAACATCTTTCTGGTAAGAAGAGTGGCGGGGGCGTATGCCTCATGACTAATGAGACATGGTGTGATGAAGGAAACATACAGGAACTCAAATCCTTCTGTTCACCTGATTTAGAATTCCTCACAATCAAATGTAGACCGCATTATCTACCAAGAGAATTCTCTTCGATTATAATCACAGCCGTATATATCCCCCCCAAGCAGACACATCGATGGCTCTGAACGAACTTTATTTAACTCTTTGCAAACTGGAAACCATTTATCCGGAGGCTGCATTCATTGTAGCTGGGGATTTTAACAAAGCTAATCTGAAAACAAGACTCCCTAAATTTTATCAGCATATCGATTGCGCAACCAGGGGTGGTAAAACCCTGGATCATTGTTACTCTAACTTCCGCGACGCATATAAGGCCCTGCCCCGCCCCCCTTTCGGAAAAGCTGACCACGACTCCATTTTGTTGATCCCTGCCTACAGACAGAAACTTAAACAAGAGGCTCCCACGCTGAGGTCTGTCCAACGCTGGTCCGACCAAGCTGACTCCACACTCCAAGACTGCTTCCATCACGTGGACTGGGACATGTTTCGTATTGCGTCAGATAACAATATTGACGAATACGCTGATTCGGTGTGCGAGTTCATTAGAACGTGCGTTGAAGATGTCATTCCCATAGCAACGATAAAAACATTCCCTAACCAGAAACCGTGGATTGATGGCAGCATTCACGTGAAACTGAAAGCGCGAACCACTGCTTTTAATCAGGGCAAGGTGTCTGGTAACATGACCGAATACAAACAGTGCAGCTATTCCCTCCGCAAGGCTATCAAACAAGCTAAGCGTCAGTACAGAGACAAAGTAGAATCTCAATTCAACGGCTCAGACACAAGAGGCATGTGGCAGGGTCTACAGTCAATCACGGACTACAAGAAGAAACCCAGCCCAGTCACGGACCAGGATGTCTTGCTCCCAGGCAGACTAAATAACTTTTTTGCCCGCTTTGAGGACAATACAGTGCCACTGACACGGCCTGCAACGAAAATATGCGGTCTCTCCTTCACTGCAGCCGAGGTGAGTAAGACATTTAAACGTGTTAACCCTCGCAAGGCTGCAGGCCCAGACGGCATCCCCAGCCGCGCCCTCAGAGCATGCGCAGACCAGCTGGCTGGTGTGTTTACGGACATATTTAATCAATCCCTATACCAGTCTGCTGTTCCCACATGCTTCAAGAGGGCCACCATTGTTCCTGTTCCCAAGAAAGCTAAGGTAACTGAGCTAAACGACTACCGCCCCGTAGCACTCACTTCTGTCATCATGAAGTGCTTTGAGAGACTAGTCAAGGACCATATCACCTCCACCCTACCTGACACCCTAGACCCACTCCAATTTGCTTACCGCCCAAATAGGTCCACAGACGATGCAATCTCAACCACACTGCACACTGCCCTAACCCATCTGGACAAGAGGAATACCTATGTGAGAATGCTGTTCATCGACTACAGCTCGGCATTCAACACCATAGTACCCTCCAAGCTCGTCATCAAGCTCGAGACCCTGGGTCTCGACCCCGCCCTGTGCAACTGGGTACTGGACTTCCTGACGGGCCGCCCCCAGGTGGTGAGGGTAGGCAACAACATCTCCTCCCCGCTGATCCTCAACACGGGGGGCCCCACAAGGGTGCGTTCTGAGCCCTCTCCTGTACCCCCTGTTCACCCACGACTGCGTGGCCACGCACGCCTCCAACTCAATCATCAAGTTTGCGGACGACACAACAGTGGTAGGCTTGATTACCAACAACGACGAGACGGCCTACAGGGAGGAGGTGAGGGCCCTCGGAGTGTGGTGTCAGGAAAATAACCTCACACTCAACGTCAACAAAACTAAGGAGATGATTGTGGACTTCAGGAAACAGCAGAGGGAACACCCCCCTATCCACATCGATGGAACAGTAGTGGAGAGGGTAGCAAGTTTTAAGTTCCTCGGCATACACATCACAGACAAACTGAATTGGTCCACTCACACAGACAGCGTCGTGAAGAAGGCGCAGCAGCGCCTCTTCAACCTCAGGAGGCTGAAGAAATTCGGCTTGTCACCAAAAGCACTCACAAACTTCTACAGATGCACAATCGAGAGCATCCTGGCGGGCTGTATCACCGCCTGGTACGGCAACTGCTCCGCCCTCAACCGTAAGGCTCTCCAGAGGGTAGTGAGGTCTGCACAACGCATCACCGGGGGCAAACTACCTGCCCTCCAGGACACCTACACCACCCGATGTTACAGGAAGGCCATAAAGATCATCAAGGACATCAACCACCCGAGCCACTGCCTGTTCACCCCGCTATCATCTAGAAGGCGAGGTCAGTACAGGTGCATCAAAGCTGGGACCGAGAGACTGAAAAACAGCTTCTATCTCAAGGCCATCAGACTGTTAAACAGCCACCACTAACATTGAGTGGCTGCTGCCAACACACTGACATTGACACTGACCCAACTCCAGCCACTTTAATAATGGGAATTGATGGGAAATGATGTAAATATATCACTAGCCACTTTAAACAATGCTACCTTATTTAATGTTACTTACCCTACATATTCATCTCATATGCATACGTATATACTGTACTCTATATCATCGACTGCATCCTTATGTAATACATGTATCACTAGCCACTTTAACTATGCCACTTTGTTTACTTTGTCTACATACTCATCTCATATGTATATACTGTACTCGATACCATCTACTGTATGCTGCCCTGTACCATCACTCATTCATATATCCTTATGTACATATTCTTTATCCCCTTACACTGTGTATAAGACAGTAGTTTTGGAATTGTTAGTTAGATTACTTGTTGGTTATTAATGCATTGTCGGAACTAGAAGCACAAGCATTTCGCTACACTCGCACTAACATCTGCTAACCATGTGTATGTGACGAATAACATTTGATTTGGTTTGATTTGAAGGTTGAGACCGAGTCTGCTTCTGCATCCCTCACATGGATAGGCAGACCATTCCATAAAGAAAATCTAGGGGCAATAAGGAGGCCTGCGTCTTGTGACCGTAGCGTACGTGTAGGTATGTACGGCAGGAACAAATTGGAAAGATAGGTAGGATAGAATTTGTTCTTAACTGACTTGCCTAGTTAAATAAATGCAACATAAAACATGGGTGGGGCATGCAGGTAGGCTGGAAAAGGATTAGCAGTTCTTCTGGAGACAGATCAACATATTTGCGTTCTCTTGCAGAAGTCAGGACCTCTCCTTGCTTATTGTGTTTCCTGCAGTCGAAAATGCCCTCTCACTAGGGGTGGAGGAGGTAGCTTGCTGAAATGTCTGTGAGGAGGGGCAGCTCTCTTCTCCCACTACCACATCACAGGATCTTCAGCCATGGGGATGGGAGGCAGGCCTTTGTAGAGCTCCACCTCTAGGTCAACATGCTTGCTGAGGGACAAGGTGTCCTGTTGGATCGTCAATCTCAACTCCCTGTGCTCCTCTGAGAACAGCTCCTCCAAGCCACTCCTTGTTTTGTACATTGGAGGGACTGTCGCCTCCATTTCCTCTCCTTCAGACTCCTCCTGTTGCTGGTGCTCTGTGTCTTTCTGCTCCGGCTCCTCTGACAGCCCTGGTGTTGCTCCTGTCACAGTGGCTTCAACATTTTCCTTCCTCCGCCTGTCCCAAGTGGCGTCACTTACCAGCCTCCCTTTAAATCTGGGGTCCATTGCTGTGGCCTCATACAGGAAGGCTTGAATGTCCTCATCCTGATAGCGCTCGGAGAGGTTCTCCCACACCTTCTCTTTGATGTTTGCCACAAACGTATCTTCATGCTTCACAGTGAAGTGCTCTTCCAGTTTGTGGAGGACGGTATGATCTGTCCACAGGTGGAATTATTTTCACATGACACACCCAGTGTAGATGTATAGAGGATTCTCATGAGCTGGACAAACTCCTCAGCCTTATGGAAGTCCTCGTCCTTCAGACGGTCCAGGTTGTCCTTGGTCATTGCTTTTCTCAGTCGTGGGTCCAAGGCTGCTGCTTGGGTCGCTGGATACTGCTCCATGAATCTCTCTATCGTTAGAGTTCCATCTGGTCTTCACATCAAGGATGAGTGAGTGTTGCGGAAGGCCTGAAACAACAACCAAAAACAACATACATTTAATTAACGCACACTTGAATATTGAATTCAATTGTTAAATGTGGGAATTTCAAAATAATACTTTAAAAGATTGAACTGGCTTCTTACCAAAGAGCTGCTGCTTTTCCTTCAGGGCTGTTTTGGATATCGAGGATCTTTTGAACCACACGACAACTGCTCTGATTGGGGCTGGACATCTTGGATCTCTTGAACCACACGACCACTGCTCTGATCGGGGCTGGACATCTTGGATCTCTTGAACCACACGACCACTGCTCTGATTGGGGCTGGACATTGAGGATCTCTTGAACCACACGACCACTGCTCTGATTGGGGCTGGACATCTTGGATCTCTTGAACCACACGACCACTGCTCTGATTGGGGCTGGACATCGAGGATCTCTTGAACCACATGACCACTGCTCTGATTGGGGCTGGACATCTTGGATCTATTGAACCACATGACGACTGCTCTGATTGGGGCTGGACATCGAGGATGTCTTGAACCACATGACCACTGATCTGATTCGGGCTGCCCATTTATCAATGGAAGTCATTTTGTAGATTTTCTGCGCTGCCAGATTCAATTTGTGTCCAAAGCATCCTATTTTTTGGATGTGTAGCCTCTAGATGGTAACATTCATATTAACAGCATTATCAACAGTCACAGCTACAATCTTGCTCGGCTCCATCTCAAACTCTTCCAGAATGTCTGAGATCTCCTCTGCCACTATACTTCGCCAGCTCGCGATTTGTACACTGCCCTGGTGTGGAGGACCCTCTGTTTAACACTGCCCTGGTGTGGAGGACCTTCTGTTGTACACTGTCCTGGTGTGGAGGACCTTCTGTTGTACACTGCCCTGGTGTAGAGGAGCTTCTGTTTTACACTGTCCTGGTGTGGAGGACCTTCTGTTGTACACTGCCCTGGTGTGGAGGACATTATGTTGTACACTGCCCTGGTGTGGAGGACATTCTGTTTAACACTGCCCTGGTGTGGAGGACATGCTGTTTAACACTGTCCTGGTGTGAAGGACATGCTGTTGTACACTGCCCTGGTGTGGAGGACATGCTGTTGTACACTGCCCTGGTGTGGAGGACATGCTGTTTAACACTGTCCTGGTGTGGAGGACATGCTGTTTAACACTGCCCTGGTGTGGAGGACATTCTGTTTAACACTGTCCTGGTGTGGAGGACATTCTGTTGTACACTGTCCTGGTGTGGAGGACATGCTGTTTAACACTGCCCTGGTGTGGAGGACATTCTGTTTAACACTGTCCTGGTGTGGAGGACATTCTGTTGTACACTGCCCTGGTGTGGAGGACCTTCTGTTGTACACTGCCCTGGTGTGGAGGACCTTCTGTTGTACACTGCCCTGGTGTGGAGGACCTTCTGTTGTACACTGCCCTGGTGTGGAGGACCTTCTGTTGTACACTGCCCTGGTGTGGAGGACATTATGTTGTACACTGCCCTGGTGTGGAGGACATTATGTTGTACACTGCCCTGGTGTGGAGGACATTCTGTTGTACACTGTCCTGGTGTGGAGGACATTCTGTTGTACACTGCCCTGGTGTGGAGGACATTCTGTTGTACACTGCCCTGGTGTGGAGGACATTATGTTGTACACTGCCCTGGTGTGGAGGACATTCTGTTGTACACTGCCCTGGTGTGGAGGACCTTCTGTTTAACATTGCCCTGGTGTGCAGGACCTTCTGTTTAACACTGCCCTGGTGTGGAGGACATTCTGTTTAACACTGCCCTGGTGTGGAGGACATTCTGTTTAACACTGCCCTGGTGTGGAGGACATTCTGTTTAACACTGCCCTGGTGTGGAGGACATTCTGTTGTACACTGCCCTGGTGTGGAGGACATTCTGTTGTACACTGCCCTGGTGTGGAGGACATGCTGTTTAACACTGTCCTGGTGTGGAGGACATGCTGTTTAACACTGCCCTGGTGTGGAGGACATTCTGTTTAACACTGCCCTGGTGTGGAGGACATTCTGTTTAACACTGCCCTGGTGTGGAGGACATGCTGTTTAACACTGCCCTGGTGTGGAGGACATTCTGTTTAACACTGCCCTGGTGTGGAGGACATTCTGTTTAACACTGCCCTGGTGTGGAGGACATGCTGTTTAACACTGTCCTGGTGTGGAGGACATGCTGTTGTACACTGCCCTGGTGTGGAGGACATGCTGTTTAACACTGTCCTGGTGTGGAGGACATGCTGTTTAACACTGCCCTGGTGTGGAGGACATTCTGTTTAACACTGTCCTGGTGTGGAGGACATTCTGTTGTACACTGCCCTGGTGTGGAGGACCTTCTGTTGTACACTGCCCTGGTGTGGAGGACCTTCTGTTGTACACTGCCCTGGTGTGGAGGACCTTCTGTTGTACACTGCCCTGGTGTGGAGGACCTTCTGTTGTACACTGCCCTGGTGTGGAGGACATTATGTTGTACACTGCCCTGGTGTGGAGGACATTATGTTGTACACTGCCCTGGTGTGGAGGACATTCTGTTGTACACTGTCCTGGTGTGGAGGACATTCTGTTGTACACTGCCCTGGTGTGGAGGACATTCTGTTGTACACTGCCCTGGTGTGGAGGACATTCTGTTGTACACTGCCCTGGTGTGGAGGACATTATGTTGTACACTGCCCTGGTGTGGAGGACATTCTGTTGTACACTGCCCTGGTGTGGGGGACATTCTGTTTTACACTGCCCTGGTGTGGGGGACATTCTGTTTTACACTGCCCTGGTGTGGGGGACATTCTGTTGTACACTGCCCTGGTGTGGGGGACATTCTGTTTTACACTGCCCTGGTGTGGGGGACATTCTGTTGTACACTGCCCTGGCTTGTGTAGTGCACTGTAACAGTGAGATAGTTACAGGACAGAGGCTGGTCCACCAGTCTGATGAGATGGCAGCTTTGGCACGTCCTTCAGCTAGGTATTCACATGGGCCTTTTCTACACCAAACCAGGATGGAATGAATGTGTCACTGAGGTAACTCCTGGAGGGAGGGGTATATTTGGAGTTGAGTGCCTTGCTCTTCTCCCGACAGTAAAAAAAAAAAAAAGTTTTCATGTGTTGAATTATCATTATTGAATTATTGTGTTGTGTATTGTGGAGTGATGGGACTAACATACAACTCTTTTATACTACTATATCCTAAAAATGTATACAACTCAATATATACTGACAGTATATATATACTCAATATATATTGTTACCTAAATCCTTAGACTCCACTGTTGCAAAGGGGTGTAGGCCTTTCACTATGAACCTGGTCACGGTTAGGTGGCACTCATTCACCCTCTCCTCAGTCATCCTCCCACTAGCTGTCAGCGTGAAGTGGCTTTGGACTTGTTGTCACAACTTCCACCGAAGTTGGTCCCTCTCCTTGTTCGGGTGGCGTTCGAAGGTCGAAGTCACCAACCTTCTAGTCATCGCTGATCCACTTTTCATTTTCCATTGGTTTTGTCTTGTCTTCCATCACACCTGGTTCCAATTCCATCGATTACATGTTGTGTATTTAAAACTCTGTTCTCCCCCATGTCCTTATCGGTAATTGTTTCTTGTAGTGCTTATGCACAGGTATGCTGGTGATTCCCGGGTTTTGTTTGACCCATTTACTGTATTGTTCAGTTGACGGTGGTTTATGGATATGAAATGACACCGTTGTAAATCAGTTTTCGCTCTCCTGCGCCTGACTTCTCTGCCGCCAGTACGCACCTCACTATACCTGTCTTTGGCTTGGACCACCGGTATTAGAGGGAGGTGTGGGTTGGTTCATTGTAGCTGCAACTTTAACAAAACAGTTGCAAAATCTTTAAATGGGTGATTGAATTTCTGAACGCACCCATAGCTAAACAATCAGCTGGCTAATGGTTACTTTTGATCATGAACCCATGTTCACATAATTTAGTTAACTCCGTGTGTGGGCTCTAGGCTGCTAGCATACATACTTAACGTAGATTGGACAACGAGAGATGAACTACGAGTTAGGCAGTCGAAAACTGCATTTCTCTGCCTGTACATGATGCACTTTCGATAGATGTTTGGACAGATTGCTCATATTTCCGCCCTTACAAGCAAAAGTCTTGTTGCACTTGTGGCAACAAGCACTGTCAGCATCGACTCTGGTGAAGTGTAAGCACACTTTTGAACGTGTACCTCTCCGCCATCGTCACAAATGAAGAGCAGGGTGCTGTAGCATGTGAGAGACATCTCTTCTGGATTGGGAATAGCAAAAATGCATCATAGACGAGTGTCTTAATCTCATTGAAAATTAGAAACGGTTGGTGAGATAAAATGTGCAAAATAATGTTTATGTAGCAACAATAAATAGGAAATCTATTTTCTTAATTTCTCCACTACCGAAAGCAGAACCGATAACGCCGGACATTATCAATGGTCTTTCATAATTTAGCCCCGGGGCCCGTTTAATACCGGGTTTCGGTACCCATCCTCATTATTGGCTACAATATAGACATATTAATACCCACTTAAAAATGTATTGATTACATGACTAAACCCGTTTGAACTTTTTGCATACATGGTTGTTGATGTGAGTAGAAAACAGTCACGGTTATTATTTTTAAAATAATTTTGTCAATATTTATTTTCTTAACCACATACAATAAATAAATTAAACAATGGTTAAAATACTGATGTACAAATAATTCATAATTTAAAGATGTAACTTCACAATGGCTTGTCAAATGCAGTCGAGTTTCCCACCTTAGATCTAAGACCAGCATCAAACTGTTACACCGTGCAATTAAGAACAAAAAGGCCCTGTACACACTCGGGTTGTTTAACTGCTGTACAACGTATTCGATACAATGGTTGTGATAAAACTCATATTTGTGTGATCAAATCAAATACAACAGATGTAGACCTTACAGTGAAATGCTTACTACAAGCCCTTAACCAACAATGCAGTTGTAAGAAAAATACAGAAAATAAATCAAAGTAACAAATAATTTAAGCAGTAATATAACAATAGCGAAGCTATATACAGGGGATACCGATACAGGGAGGCTATATACAGGGATACCGATACATGGAGGCTATATACAGGGGATACCGATACAGGGAGGCTATATACAGGATATACTGGTACAGGGAGGCTATATACAGGATCTACCGGTACAGGGAGGCTATATACAGGATATACTGGTACAGGGAGGCTATATACAGGATATACTGGTACAGGGAGGCTATATACAGGATCTACCGGTACAGGGAGGCTATATACAGGATATACTGGTACAGGGAGGCTATATACAGGGGATACTGGTACAGGGAGGCTATATACAGGATATACTGGTACAGGGAGGCTATATACAGGGGATACCGATACAGGGAGGCTATATACAGGATATACTGGTACATGGAGGCTATATACAGGGGATACCGGTACAGGGAGGCTATATACAGGATATACTGGTACAGGGAGGCTATATACAGGATCTACCGGTACAGGGAGGCTATATACAGGATCTACCGGTACAGGGAGGCTATATACAGGATATACTGGTACAGGGAGGCTATATACAGGGGATACCGGTACAGGGAGGCTATATACAGGATATACTGGTACATGGAGGCTATATACAGGGGATACCGGTACAGGGAGGCTATATACAGGATATACTGGTACAGGGAGGCTATATACAGGATCTACTGGTACAGGGAGGCTATATACAGGATATACTGGTACAGGGAGGCTATATACAGGGATACCGGTACAGGGAGGCTATATACAGGGATATACTGGTACAGGGAGGCTATATACAGGGGATATACTGGTACAGGAGGCTATATACAGGATATACTGGTACAGGGAGGCTATATACAGGATCTACTGGTACAGGGAGGCTATATACAGGATATACTGGTACAGGGAGGCTATATACAGGGGATACCGGTACAGGGAGGCTATATACAGGATATACTGGTACAGGGAGGCTATATACAGGATCTACCGGTACAGGGAGGCTATATACAGGATATACTGGTACAGGGAGGCTATATACAGGGGATACCGGTACAGGGAGGCTATATACAGGATATACTGGTACAGGGAGGCTATATACAGGATATACTGGTACAGGGAGGCTATATACAGGATCTACCGGTACAGGGAGGCTATATACAGGATATACTGGTACAGGGAGGCTATATACAGGATATACTGGTACAGGGAGGCTATATACAGGATATACTGGTACAGGGAGGCTATATACAGGGGATACCGGTACAGGGAGGCTATATACAGGATATACTGGTACAAGGAGGCTATATACAGGATATACTGGTACAGGGAGGCTATATACAGGAGATACCGGTACAGGGAGGCTATATACAGGATATACCGGTACAGGGAGGCTATATACAGGGGATACCGGTACAGGGAGGCTATATACAGGATATACTGGTACAGGGAGGCTATATACAGGGGATACCGGTACAGGGAGGCTATATACAGGGATACCGGTACAGGAGGCTATATACAGGATATACTGGTACAGGAGGCTATATACAGGATATACTGGTACAGGAGGCTATATACAGGATATACTGGTACAGGGAGGCTATATACAGGATATACTGGTACAGGGAGGCTATATACAGGGGATACCGGTACAGGGAGGCTATAGACAGGATATACTGGTACAGGGAGGCTATATACAGGATATACTGGTACAGGGAGGCTATATACAGGGGATACCGGTACAGGGAGGCTATATACAGGATCTACCGGTACAGGGAGGCTATATACAGGGTGCACAAACATGTTTAGGCAAACCATTCTGTGGTGTCTCCACAATGCTTGTGTAATGATATTTTATAACATTTTTGAAAATCTCTTTGTTGTATCACAACCATTGTGCCAAATGTGTTGTTGTGTAACTTAAGTGTGCACGGGGCCAGAGAAACACACACATCCACAAGATAACAATATGGACCTTAGTTGAACTTAGTAATGTTGCAATGAATTAAACCTGCTAAACTGAGGACATTGTGCGTGTGTGCGTGTGTGGCTCAGGCGTGTGTCACAGGCTGGGAGGTCATGGTGTGGAGGGACAGCAGGGGCTGGAACAGCTTAGACTGAGGAGAGTGCACTGTAGAGAAGGAGAGAGAGAGATCAGAAAGAGAGTTGATTAGATGAGACTAGTAACCAGGGCTTTGCCATGGCATACATCCCTGACAGTAGAGAGAGAGAGGGGATTAGAATGAAATGCTCAAATAATAACTTTATAATAATGTTATAGGACACTACACAGGGCTCTGGTCTTATAGGACACACAGGGCTCTGGTCTTATAGGACACACAGGGCTCTGGTCTTATAGGACACACAGGGCTCTGGTCTTATAGGACACTACACAGGGCACTGGTCTTATAGGACCCTACACAGGACTCTGGTCTTATAGGACACACAGGGCTCTTGTCTTATAGGACACACAGGGCTCTGGTCTTATAGGACACTACACAGGGCTCTTGTCTTATAGGAAAAACATGGCTCTAGTCTTATAGGAAACACAGGGCTCTGGTCTTATAGGACACTACACATGGCTCTGGTCTTATAGGACACTACACAGGGCTCTGGTCTTATAGGACACTACACAGGGCTCTGGTCTTATAGGACACTACACAGGGCTCTGGGGCTCTGGCTCTGGTCTTATAGGACACTACACAGGGCTCTGGTCTTATAGGACACTACACAGGGCTCTGGTCTTATAGGACACTACACAGGGCTCTGGTCTTATAGGACACTACACAGGGCTCTGGTCTTATAGGACACTACACAGGGCTCTGGTCTTATAGGACACTACACAGGGCTCTGGTCTTATAGGACACTACACAGGGCTCTGGTCTTATAGGACACTACACAGGGCTCTGGTCTTATAGGACACTACACATGGCTCTGGTCTTATAGGACACTACACATGGCTCTGGTCTTATAGGACACTACACAGGGCTCTGGTCTTATAGGACACTACACAGGGCTCTGGTCTTATAGGACACTACACAGGGCACTGGTCTTATAGGACACTACACAGGGCTCTGGTCTTATAGGACACTACACAGGGCTCTGGTCTTATAGGAAAAACATGGCTCTAGTCTTATAGGAAACACAGGGCTCTGGTCTGACAGGACACACTACACAGGACTCTGGTCTTAAATGACACACAGGGCTCTTGTCTTATAGGACACAACACAGGGCTCTGGTCTTATAGGAAACACAGGGCTCTGGTCTTATAGGAAACACAGGGCTCTGGTCTTATAGGAAACACATGGCTCTGGTCTTATAGGAAACACAGGGCTCTGGTCTTATAGGAAACACAGGGCTCTGGTCTTATAGGAAACACAGGGCTCTGGTCTTATAGGAAACACAGGGCTCTGGTCTTATAGGAAACACAGGGCTCTGGTCTTATAGGAAACACAGGGCTCTGGTCTTATAGGAAGCACAGGGCTCTGGTCTTATAGGAAGCACAGGGCTCTGGTCTTATAGGAAGCACAGGGCTCTGGTCTTATAGGAAGCACAGGGCTCTGGTCTTATAGGAAGCACAGGGCTCTGGTCTTATAGGAAGCACAGGGCTCTGGTCTTATAGGAAACTACACAGGGCTTTGGTCTTATAGAGCATTACTTAAGGCTCTGCCCCCAACCCCCCCTTAAGCACCACCTTCACCCAATCTTGATGTGTCCAAATAACCAGTGACAGTAAACCAAAGCACTGGAGCTACTGTTGCTCATTAGTCATTGCATCCCACAGTCTTTTGACATATGTTACAATACCATTTTTGTTACGCAGTCTGTCCACAAGAGATGGCTATTCCTATAACTCTGAACCAGGGGTAGGCAACTATATTCAGCCGTGGGATGATTTTTAGTCGGAGCGGACGGTTGGGGGGTTGGATCATAATTACAATCATTTGTAATCTGCAAATTGACCACAGCTAAGTGATTGTCTTTTTTGACCCCCTCCTGCCCAGTGGGCCGTCTTACTGGTGCGCACTGTCTCTATATGTCTCTGGTACAGCCTATGTGCGTCCCAAATGGTTTTATTTACTTTACAGTGCACTGATTTTGACCAGGGCCCATAGCCCCTAAAGGTAGTGCACTATAAAGGGAATAGGGTGCCATTTGGGATGCATCCTTTCTATCCACTTACCATCTATGTAGGAGTGCAGAGCAGTGAGCATGGATCCCTCTGGGGTGCTGTAGGCTGTGTACTGCCGCTCTTCTGGGGCTGGGGTGGGCTGGGAGTGGCAGCCGGGCTGCAGGGAGGACAACGGCGTGGCTGAGGAGTGGTTGGGGCTCACATGCTTCTTATGGCGTGCTCTGCAGTTCTGGAACCAAACCTGGATAGGATGTAGAAAGTGCCATGTTTTTAGTACCAGCATTCAATAGGGACACACTTAATTGATGTGTGTTTATTAAAGAGCCAATCGGATTCAAACAGCAACGAAGTGGTCACCTAAGGTGAGCAGATGTACAATCCCAGACTGCTGTTTTAGAGGAAATGTCAGAAAACCAAGTGGGTGTTTTTACAGTTTTTTTTTTCTTTTCAATTCTTTTCAACACAACAAATCCTCAAAAAGTTTACAAATGTACTGTAGAAATGCAGTCATATCCTATCCTGTTTGTGAGGCATGCGTTGACTAAAACGGTGTATGAATATCTAACCCAGGGATGGGTAACTTTGATGGGGGTTGGGGCCACAGTGGTTCTCGGGTCTGCTTACCCATGTAAGCAAAAATGTTTTGCTCCTCTTGACAGCAGAAAGAGAAAATTGAAGTTTGAGAGTTAATTTCCTGCAATTCTACACATTTTGCCATGGAGCGTAAAGAAAATGTTGCAGTTTTAAAGACAAGTTTGCTGCAATTCTACACATTACAACAACAACAAAACAACGGGTCGCCAAAAAGACCATCTCTGATCTAACCTGTATGACTTTCCTACTCAGGCCTGTCTGCTCTGCCAGCTTCTGCAGGGCCTGGGCATTCGGGTTGTTGTCCTGGGCAAACTGGGCCTGCATCACCTGGAGGGGTCATAAAGTCACTGAGCTCAATCACAGGTCAATCACATGAGGTCAGATATATGTTAATCACTTGCCCTGAACCCCTCGGCTGGGAACAATCAGACATAATTGACAAGGCTTGGTGACATCTGCAGGGGCTGGATTTAAGCTCCCAGGAAGGATTAAAAAATGAACAAACCGGTGGCATTAATTCATATTGAACCAAATGATGAACCTTGGTATTCAGCTTTATCGCTGATTCACTTGCTGTTCTGTTGGCATTGACCTGGGGATGGTCTCCCAGGTAGGCACAGACGTCAATTGGTGGATTATTGATACATTGATTCAGTGTGTGCCAGTATTATTATTATTATATAATATATTATTATCTAGCTTCCATCTGTGAATGGGAAGTTGCTTTTGTTCCATACAAAAGAATAGCACTTTTGTAGAAAACAAATCACACTCATAGACAGAAAGTATAAACACCCCTTGAACGACTGAATTTAAAATGATTAAATTATGTTTTGTGTAGTGTCAACAACGCAGCCACTGCCAACAGCTAGCCTACAAAGTCAACAACGCAGCCACTGCCAGCAAGGGTTTGATTTGTTTGCCTAGCTTAGCAGCCTACCTCCGGTAGCTAGAGCGATTTTCTGGAACTGCCGATAACGTAATCAACACTGCTAGCAGCCAAGCAGCAGTTCATCTCAGCCTATGCCCCCTCCAGTAGCCCTCGACTGCCAGCTAGCCTCTTGGCACTGACGGAAACATGGATCACCACAGATAACACTGCTACTCCTACTGCTCTCTCTTCGTCCGCCCACGTGTACTGCTCTCTTCGTCCGCCCACGTGTTCTCGCACACCCCGAGAGCTTCTGGTCAGCAGGGGTGGTGGCACCATGGATCACCACAGGATCCTCATCTCTCCTAAGTGGTCATTCTCTCTTTCTCCCCTTACCCATCTGTCTATCGCCTCCTTTGAATTCCATGCTGTCACAGTTACCAGCCCTTTCAAGCTTAACATCCTTATCATTTATCGCCCTCCAGGTTCCTCGGAGAGTTCATCAATGAGCTTGATGCCTTGATAAGCTCCTTTCCTGAGGACGGCTCACCTCTCACAGTTCTGGGCGACTTTAACCTCCCCACGTCTACCTTTGACTCATTCCTCTCTGCCTCCTTCTTTCCACTCCTCTCCTCTTTTGACCTCACCCTCTCACCTTCCCCCTACTCACAAGGCAGGCAATACGCTCGACCTCATCTTTACTAGATGCTGTTCTTCCACTAACCTCATTGCAACTCCCCTCCAAGTCTCCGACCACTACCTTGTATCCTTTTCCCTCTCGCTCTCATCCAACACTTCCCACACTGCCCCTACTCGGATGGTATCGTGCCGTCCCAACCTTCACTCTCTCTCCCCCGCTACTCTCTCCTCTTCCATCCTATCATCTCTTCCCTCTGCTCAAACCTTCTCCAACCTATCTCCTGATTCTGCCTCCTCAACCCTCCTCTCCTCCCTTTCTGCATCCTTTGACTCTCTATGTCCCCTATCCTCCAGGCCGGCTCGGTCCTCCCCTCCCGCTCCGTGGCTCGACGACTCATTGCGAGCTCACAGAACAGGGCTCCGGGCAGCCGAGCGGAAATGGAGGAAAACTCGCCCCTGCGGACCTGGCATCCTTTCACTCCCTCCTCTCTACATTTTCCTCTTCTGTCTCTGCTGCTAAAGCCACTTTCTACCACTCCAAGCATCTGCCTCTAACCCTAGGAAGCTCTTTGCCACCTTCTCCTCCCTCCTGAATCCTCCTCCACCACCCCCTCCTCCCTCTCTGCAGATGACTTCGTCAACCATTTTGAAAAGAAGGTCGACGACATCCGATCCTCGTTTGCTAAGTCAAACGACACCGCTGGTTCTGCTCACACTGCCCTACCCTGTGCTCTGACCTCTTTCTCCCCTCTCTCTCCAGATGAAATCTCGCGTCTTGTGACGGCCGGCCGCCCAACAACCTGCCCGCTTGACCCTATCCCCTCCTCTCTTCTCCAGACCATTTCCGGAGACCTTCTCCCTTACCTCACCTCGCTCATCAACTCATCCCTGACCGCTGGCTACGTCCCTTCCGTCTTCAAGAGAGCGAGAGTTGCACCCCTTCTGAAAAAACCTACACTCGATCCCTCCGATGTCAACAACTACAGACCAGTATCCCTTCTTTCTTTTCTCTCCAAAACTCTTGAACGTGCCGTCCTTGGCCAGCTCTCCCGCTATCTCTCTCTTAGAATGACCTTCTTGATCCAAATCAGGCAGGTTTCAAGACTAGTCATTCAACTGAGACTGCTCTTCTCTGTATCACGGAGGCGCTCCGCACTGCTAAAGCTAACTCTCTCTCCTCTGCTCTCATCCTTCTAGACCTATTGGCTGCCTTCGATACTGTGAACCATCAGATCCTCCTCTCCACCCTCTCCGAGTTGGGCATCTCCGGCGCGGCCCACGCTTGGATTGCGTCCTACCTGACAGGTCGCTCCTACCAGGTGGCGTGGCGAGAATCTGTCTCCTCACCACGCGCTCTCACCACTGGCGTCCCCCAGGGCTCTGTTCTAGGCCCTCTCCTATTCTCGCTATACACCAAGTCACTTGGCTCTGTCATAACCTCACATGGTCTCTCCTATCATTGCTATGCAGACGACACACAATTAATCTTCTCCTTTCCCCCTTCTGATGACCAGGTGGCGAATCGCATCTCTGCATGTCTGGCAGACATATCAGTGTGGATGACGGATCACCACCTCAAGCTGAACCTCGGCAAGACGGAGCTGCTCTTCCTCCCGGGGAAGGACTGCCCGTTCCATGATCTCGCCATCACGGTTGACAACTCCATTGTGTCCTCCTCCCAGAGCGCTAAGAACCTTGGCGTGATCCTGGACAACACCCTGTCGTTCTCAACTAACATCAAGGCGGTGGCCCGTTCCTGTAGGTTCATGCTCTACAACATCCGCAGAGTACGACCCTGCCTCACACAGGAAGCGGCGCAGGTCCTAATCCAGGCACTTGTCATCTCCCGTCTGGATTACTGCAACTCGCTGTTGGCTGGGCTCCCTGCCTGTGCCATTAAACCCCTACAACTCATCCAGAACGCCGCAGCCCGTCTGGTGTTCAACCTTCCCAAGTTCTCTCACGTCACCCCGCTCCTCCGCTCTCTCCACTGGCTTCCAGTTGAAGCTCGCATCCGCTACAAGACCATGGTGCTTGCCTACGGAGCTGTGAGGGGAACGGCACCTCAGTACCTCCAGGCTCTGATCAGGCCCTACACCCAAACAAGGGCACTGCGTTCATCCACCTCTGGCCTGCTCGCCTCCCTACCACTGAGGAAGTACAGTTCCCGCTCAGCCCAGTCAAAACTGTTCGCTGCTCTGGCCCCCCAATGGTGGAACAAACTCCCTCACGACGCCAGGACAGCGGAGTCAATCACCACCTTCCGGAGACACCTGAAACCCCACCTCTTTAAGGAATACCTAGGATAGGATAAAGTAATCCTTCTCACCCCCTTAAAAGATTTAGATGCACTATTGTAAAGTGGCTGTTCCACTAGATGTCATAAGGTGAACGCACCAATTTGTAAGTCGCTCTGGATAAGAGCGTCTGCTAAATGACTTAAATGTAAATGTAAATGTCAAAGTGGAATTATATGTTTTTTAAATGATTATTATTTATTATTATTCAACCACAAAGACCAGGGAGATTTTCCAATGCCACGCAAAGAAGGGCACATACAGGTAGAAAGCAAACATTTAATATCCATTTGAGTTATTAATTACAATTTGGATGGGTTACCAATACACCCAGTCAATACAAAGATAGAGGCGTCCTTCCTCACTCATTAGCCGGAGAGGAAGGAAACTGCTCATGGATGTCAGCATGAAACCAATGGTGACTTTAAAACAGTTACAGAGTTTAATGGCTGTGATGGGAGAAAACTGAGGATGGATCAACAACATTGTAGTTACTCCACAAAACTAACTGAGGATGGATCAACAACATTGTAGTTACTCCACAATACTAACTTAATTGACAGAGGGAAAAGAAGGAAGCCAGTATACAGTAGAATACAAATATTCCAAAACATGTATTCTGTTTGCAACAAGACACTAAAGTAATACTGAAATACCAAAAACATTTTGATGTGCTCAGATGACCGTTGTTAGCATGTTTTAACCACTCCTATAAAAATGGTAGATTAACAGATACACAAGAAGGTCTGATTTCATTATTACTCAAACAGGCCCTTACACTTCAGTGTTGTGATGCAAATATTATATTCAAATGCATAGCATTAAAAAGGTATTGTCGAATATTATTCATCCTAATCAGACAGGTTTTTTATATGGACGATAGATTGGCGATAATAGACGACAAGTACTGGAAACAATAGAACTGTCACGTTCTGTCCATCGTTCGTATGTGTTTTCCTTGTTTTAGTGTTGGTCAGGACGTGAGCTGGGTGGGCATTCTATGTTGTGTGTCTGGTTTGTCTATTTCTATGTTTGGCCTGATAGGGTTCTCAATCAGAGGCAGGTGTTAGTCATTGTCTCTGATTGGGAACCATATTTAGGTAGCCTGGTTTTTGTGGGTGATTGTTCCTGTCTCTGTGTTTGCACCAGATAGGACTGTTTAGGTTTTCACTTTTCTTGTTTTGTATAGTCTGTTCATGTATAGTCGTCTTTATTAAAAACATGAATAACCACCACGCTGCATTTTGGTCCGCCTCTCTTTCATATCATCTATATGAATTGGGAGGGCAGAAATGATTAAATATTAAAGTACCTCTGAATTAAGTCTTTAGTGATACACAGGTTGTCCTTGTAAAAACAAGTATAGTCTTTGAAATTGATATCATAAATATGACTGGTGGAGTTGTCACACATGCAGCTAACAAAAACATATGGAAATGTCTGCTCTACCCAAAATTACAACAAACTAATTGCAGCATTACCGCAAAAATGGAAGCGGCAAGTGGAATGGGGGAAAAGTATTGAATTTGTCAGCTGTGCCATATAGATTGCAAAATAGTTAGATTTTCGATGTACCGATTTCATGGCACATGGTTTA
Source organism: Oncorhynchus nerka (assembly GCF_034236695.1). Lineage (NCBI taxonomy): Eukaryota > Metazoa > Chordata > Actinopteri > Salmoniformes > Salmonidae > Oncorhynchus > Oncorhynchus nerka. The sequence goes on along the minus strand of NC_088420.1, from coordinate 14,711,128 downwards.
GGAACTGATACACAAAATGACGCCGGATTCAAAATGTATAATTTTTCAATAGTAAATATTATACAAAATTCTTGCAACCAATAGAATGTCATATGGTTGTATCACTGCTGGGTGATACAACCATCCCAGCTCTGCATATTTTGCTGCGAAATGACAGATCATATGTAATTTGTATTGGTACTGTCCATATTTATAGAAGCTTGTCTTTGGTTCAGGAATGGCTGAAAAATGGCACCATTTAGTTGGAGCTAACTCTGTAAATAGCACTGCTGGGTGATTTGAAAAGTCATAGTCAATCAATTACTAATATAATAATACTTTTAGCAAAACAAAATTATCTTTCATTTCAATCTGTAGAAACTATGACAATAGAAAGGTTCAGAACTTTTGTGAAACATCACAGCACAGTTGAAAAATAAATTGCAAATAGAAATCAAAACTGGATGGTGTAGAGATAAATGGGAGGGGTTGAGGGTAGCTCAAGGGTGGAACTGGATGGTGTAGAGATAAATGGGAGGGGTTGAGGGTAGCTCAAGGATGGAACTGGATGGTGTAGAGATAAATGGGAGGGGTTGAGGGTAGCTCAAGGATGGAACTGGATGGTGTAGAGATAAATGGGAGGGGTTGAGGGTAGCTCAAGGGTGGAACTGGATGGTGTAGAGATAAATGGGAGGGGTTGAGGGTAGCTCAAGGGTGGAACTGGATGGTGTAGAGATAAATGGGAGGGGTTGAGGGTAGCTCAAGGATGGAACTGGATGGTGTAGAGATAAATGGGAGGGGTTGAGGGTAGCTCAAGGGTGGAACTGGATGGTGTAGAGATAAATGGGAGGGGTTGAGGGTAGCTCAAGGATGGAACTGGATGGTGTAGAGATAAATGGGAGGGTTTGAGGGTAGCTCAAGGGTGGAACTGGATGGTGTAGAGATAAATGGGAGGGGTTGAGGGTAGCTCAAGGGTGGAACTGGATGGTGTAGAGATAAATGGGAGGGGTTGAGGGTAGCTCAAGGGTGGAACTGGATGGTGTAGAGATAAATGGGAGGGGTTGAGGGTAGCTCAAGGGTGGAACTGGATGGTGTAGAGATAAATGGGAGGGTTTGAGGGTAGCTCAAGGGTGGAACTGGATGGTGTAGAGATAAATGGGAGGGGTTGAGGGTAGCTCAAGGGTGGAACTGGATGGTGTAGAGATAAATGGGAGGGGTTGAGGGTAGCTCAAGGGTGGAACTGGATGGTGTAGAGATAAATGGGAGGGGTTGAGGGTAGCTCAAGGATGGAACTGGATGGTGTAGAGATAAATGGGAGGGGTTGAGGGTAGCTCAAGGGTGGAACTGGATGGTGTAGAGATAAATGGGAGGGGTTGAGGGTAGCTCAAGGATGGAACTGGATGGTGTAGAGATAAATGGGAGGGGTTGAGGGTAGCTCAAGGGTGGAACTGGATGGTGTAGAGATAAATGGGAGGGGTTGAGGGTAGCTCAAGGATGGAACTGGATGGTGTAGAGATAAATGGGAGGGGTTGAGGGTAGCTCAAGGGTGGAACTGGATGGTGTAGAGATAAATGGGAGGGGTTGAGGGTAGCTCAAGGGTGGAACTGGATGGTGTAGAGATAAATGGGAGGGGTTGAGGGGAGCTCAAGGGTGGCACTTAAAACAAGATGTCTAATGTCAAATTTTCTGTGTCCGTAAAATATATATAACTTCAGAACTTTTGTGAAAGAGCATAGTTAAAAATATATGGCAAATAGGTAGGGGTAGGGTTAGAGGAAAATAATAAAGGAAAATATATATATTTTTTAACATACAGTTGAAGTCAGGTGTTTACGTACACTTAGGTTGGAGTCATTAAACTCGTTTTTCAACCACTCCACAAATTTCTTGTTAACAAAATATAGTTTTGGCAAGTCAGTTAGGACATTTACTTGTGTATGACACAAGTCATTTTTCTAACAATTGTTTACAGACAGATTATTTCACTTATAACTCAGTGTATCACAATTCCAGTGGGTCAGAAGTTTACATACACTAAATTGATTGTGCCTTTAAACAGCTTGGAAAATTCCAGAAAATGATGTCATGGCTTTAGAAGCTTCTGATAGGCTAATTGACATCATTTGAGTCAATTGGAGGTGTACTTGTGGATGTATTTCAAGGGCCTACCTTCAAACTCAGGGCCTTTTTGCTTGACATCATGGGAAAATCAAAAATAAATCAGCCAAGACCTCAGAAAAAAAAGTCTGGTTCATCCCTGGGAGCAATTTCCAAATGACTGAAAGTACCACGTTCATCTGTACAAACTATAGTACGCAAGTATAAACTCCATGGGACAACGTAACCATCATGCCGCTCAGGAAGGAGACACGTTCTGTCTCCTAGAGATGAACGTACTTTGGTCTGAAAAGTGCAAATCAATCCCAGAACAACAGCAAAGGACTTTGTGAAGATGCTGGAGGGAACTGGTACAAAAGTATCTATATCCACAGTAAAATGAGTCCTATATCGACATAACCTGAAAGGCCGCTCAGCAAGGAAAAAGCCACTGCTCCAAAACCGCCATAAAAAAGCCAGACTACGGTTTACAAATGCACATGTCCTCTGGTCTGATGACACAAAAATAGAACTGTTTGGCCATAATGACCATTGTTATGTTTGGAGGAAAAGGGGGGAGGCTTGCAAGCCGAAGAACACTATCCCAACCGTGAAGCACGGGGGTGGCAGCATCATGTTGTGGGGGTGCTTTGCTGCAGGAGGGACTGGTGCACTTCACAAAATAGATGGCATCATGAGGTAGGAAAATTATGTGGATATATTAAAGCAACATCTCAAGACATCAGTTAGGAAGTTAAAGCTTGGTCGCAAATGGGTCTTCCAAATGGACAATGACCTCAAGCATACTTCCAAAGTTGCAGCAAAATGGCTTAAGGACAACAAAGTTAAGGTATTGGAGTGGCCATCACAAAGCCCTGACCTCAAACCTATAGAAAATGTGTAGACAGAACTGAAAAAGCGTGTGCGAGCAATGAGGCCTACAAACCTGACTCGGTTACACCAGCTCTGTCAGGACAAATGGGCCAAAATTCACCCAACTTATTGTGGGAAGCTTGTGGAAGGCTACCCTAAACGTTTGACCCAATTTCTTTACTTATCTATTTTTCACCTAATACCTTTTTTTTGTACTTAAAAATTGCACTGTTGGTTAGAGGCTGTAATTAAGCATTTCACTGTAAGGTCTACACCTGTTGTATTCGGCGCACGTGACAAATAAACTTTGATTTGATTCGATATACAGTGGGAACCAAAAATCTCCAATTTGGACTCCAGACCAAAGGACAAATTTCCACCTGTCTCATGTCCATTGCACATGTTTCTTGGCCCAAGCAAGTCTCTTCTTCTTATTGGTGTCCTTTAGTTGTGGTTTATTTACAGCCATTTGACCATGAAGGCCTGATTTCTTGCAGTCTCCACTGAACAGTTGATGTTTAGATGTGTCTGTTACGTGAACTTTGAAGGTTGGTAACTCTAACGAACTTATCCTCTGCAACAGAGATAACTCTGGGTCTTCCATTCCTCATGAGAGCCAGTTTCATCATAGCACTTGGTGGTTTTTGCGACTGCACTTGAAGAAAGTTCTTGAAATGTTCCGTATTGACTGATATTCATGTAATGATTGAAATGCATTCCAGGTGACTACCTCATAAAGCTGGTTGAGAGAATGGCAATAGTGTGCAAAGCTGTCATCAAGGGAAAGAGTGGTTATTTGAAGAATCTCAAATATAAAATATATTTATATTTGTTTAACACTTTTTGGTTACTACATGATTCCTTATGTGTTATTTCAGAGTTCTGATGTCCTCACTATTATTCTACAGTGTAGAAAATAGTAAAAATAAAGAAAAACCCTTGAACGAGTAGGTGTTCTAAAACTTTGGACAGGTAGTGTATGTAAATACGATATTTCTTTATTTCATTTTCACTAAATTTGCAAACACTATGTTTTCACTTTGTCATTATGATGTATTATGTTCAGATGGGTGAGAAAAAACATATATTCAATACATTTTGAATTCAGGCTGTAACACAACAAAATGTGGAATAAGTCAAGGGGTATGAATACTTTCTGAAGGCACTGTATCTCCTATGATCACTTTGACCAGAAAATATTAATCAAAGATGTTGAATAATTGATTCATTGTATTGTTTTTTTTCTCAGTGGTTTCCAGAACATTTGAACAAACATAAGCCAATAAGCAGAGTTAACATTTGAGTTGCTTCTGGCGCAGTAGTTCTCCAGACATCACAAGAAGCATGGATTAATTCAGGAACAGGTGCAAATATTATACATTTAAGAAACACCTTCAACAATATCTATTGTGTTACTTATTTAGGCTCCACTTGACCTATGTTGATAATAAATCATAATTAGTTTAGGTTTTTAATTTATCAATATTGCTGCAGATTATGATGAGTTTATAGATTTATTGTCCATCATCATTCAGCTCCCTATATCAGCAGAAGTTGTGAATTTGTGTCACTCCACTGCAAAATGCTCACCTTTCTCCAGGGCACATTTCAGGTTGTCCAGCATACAGTCGTAATGTACACGACACAGCACCTTCTCCTCCACCAGGGCAAACTCTTCCCCCGTGGACAACTGCCTCTTACAGGAGAAACAGGCGAAACACGCCAGGTGGTATACGTTGCCCTTCGCCCGGCGGACCCAGTCGGTAGAGTATATATTTCGGCCGCAGCACGCGCACCATGTTCCATACCTTCTGCAATAAATACAGGTTTTAAAAATCAGGTAAATAACTGCCCTGTTGGTTAGATGGCAGTTGAATATTGGAATTACGTGTTACAAATAAATATTATACAGGATAAATACTGAAGGATGTGCACATGTAGGCTATATACATAAATGGCAAAAATGTTATTTAAAAATCACTTTTGATTTGATTTAATATGCAAAAACAATCTGAAATACCTAAAGTAGTCCAATTTGCAGAAGACCTCTTTGTCTTTGATGTAACAACTTGTATGACTGCCAAGCGATGTTTGACACATGCTACAGGAGAGACAACGCACATGCCAGCACAAGTCGTTAACCTGTGAAAAAAACATGATAATGAAATAACATAATAATATTCGGACATTATTTAGTAGAAATGCAAACGCAAAAACATATTGTCGTACAGTTAGTCTACTAAAATCGTATACAAAAAGCACAAGATATGCACGAAATGAGCACCCCAACGAAATTTGAAATGTTGCGACAAGATGAAACCACATATTTTACCTTCAGCAAGTATTTATCCACAATTTCCTCACTGCAACTTGCACAAACAGTTCTACCCAACAGAGGCGGATATACCATATCTCGCAGCGACGGGGAGGATGAGCCGAGGGAGCATACATCTTCATCCAATACTTCAACTGGTGTTCCCTGAATAGAACAATATACCGCGGTTAGGATGCATGTGTGCCGAATTCTTTAGCCTTTATAGCCTACATGTGCGCAACGAAAACTTTGGCGCACATTACGCATGTGACAATGTAGTTGCGCGGAAATGAGACATCTCAGGTTATCCGGTTCATTCCAATTAAACCCTTTTAGCAAAAGGCCTATTTTAGAGTTGTTGACAGGCACATGCGGTTAAAACAAAACAAACAAATCTCTCCATATAATGTAAAAACAATTATCTCATGTGAGTAGCCTTAATGGTGAATTTCTAAGAAATATTATATTTAGTTAGTTTTCTAATTATTCATTAGATTATATTATGAAATGTTACCATTAATTTCTCTCCTGCCCTCACTGCACCTGCTGATAACCTCTGTGTCGCTTCTGCAATCTTCACATATGACGACAAGCTATACATGGCATAGGAGGAACAGGGTTTTTGGTCTGTCAAACTTACACTCAGCCGCTTCAGAAACCTTCAAAGCTATATCCCATAACTACCAACCTCTTTACCTTTTACCATGACAACCCCAGCGATGACCAAAATGACATTTAAAAAGGGATGTATTGTCATTAGTTACAAAAACAGGCGACACTTGAGGTAATAGTTATCCAATGTGCAGTATGCTCTTGATATTTGCATTTGGGGGTTCTGAACTGCTAAGCACAATGGTTGACTCCCTAACATAAATTTCGCATGTCAATCAAAACCAGCATGTCAATCAGAACCCAAACGTTTGCCCAGGGCAAGCTAAATGTGAAGAGGTCGTATTAACTATTTGAGTCTTAATTGCTGAATATTTAGGAAGTGAAAACACTGAATTTGCTGCTATATAAGTCTGCCAATATAATATTGATAGGCATAATTGGTAAAGTAACTTCAAGCAATTCAAATTCAACCCCTTTTGTCAAAATGTTGCGCCCTTTTTTCATAATAAACCTATAGGTATATGTGTTTCATAATAAACCTATAGGTATATGTGTTTCATAATAAACCTATAGGTATATGTGTTTCATAATAAACCTATAGGTATATGTGTTTCATAATAAACCTATAGGTATATGTGTTTCATAATAACCCTATACATTTACATTTAAGTCATTTAGCAGACGCTCTTATCCAGAGCGACTTACAAATTGGTGCGTTCACCTTATGACATCCAGTGGAACAGCCACTTTACAATAGTGCATCTAAATCTTTTAGGGGGGGGTGAGAAGGATTACTTTATCCTATCCTAGGTATTCCTTAAAGAGGTGGGGTTTCAGGTGTCTCCGGAAGGTGGTGATTGACTCCGCTGTCCTGGCGTCGTGAGGGAGTTTGTTCCACCATTGGGGGGCCAGAGCAGCGAACAGTTTTGACTGGGCTGAGCGGGAACTGTACTTCCTCAGTGGTAGGGAGGCGAGCAGGCCAGAGGTGGATGAACGCAGTGCCCTTGTTTGGGTGTAGGGCCTGATCAGAGCCTGGAGGTACTGAGGTGCCGTTCCCCTCACAGCTCCGTAGGCAAGCACCATGGTCTTGTAGCGGATGCGAGCTTCAACTGGAAGCCAGTGGAGAGAGCGGAGGAGCGGGGTGACGTGAGAGAACTTGGGAAGGTTGAACACCAGACGGGCTGCGGCGTTCTGGATGAGTTGTAGGGGTTTAATGGCACAGGCAGGGAGCCCAGCCAACAGCGAGTTGCAGTAATCCAGACGGGAGATGACAAGTGCCTGGATTAGGACCTGCGCCGCTTCCTGTGTGAGGCAGGGTCGTACTCTGCGGATGTTGTAGAGCATGAACCTACAGGAACGGGCCACCGCCTTGATGTTATTTGAGAACGACAGGGTGTTGTCCAGGATCACGCCAAGGTTCTTAGCGCTCTGGGAGGAGGACACAATGGAGTTGTCAACCGTGATGGCGAGATCATGGAACGGGCAGTCCTTCCCCGGGAGGAAGAGCAGCTCCGTCTTGCCGAGGTTCAGCTTGAGGTGGTGATCCGTCATCCACACTGATATGTCTGCCAGACATGCAGAGATGCGATTCGCCACCTGGTCGTCAGAAGGGGGAAAGGAGAAGATTAATTGTGTGTCGTCTGCATAGCAATGATAGGAGAGACCATGTGAGGTTATGACAGAGCCAAGTGACTTGGTGTATAGCGAGAATAGGAGAGGGCCTAGAACAGAGCCCTGGGGACGCCAGTGGTGAGAGCGCATGGTGAGGAGACAGATTCTCGCCACGCCACCTGGTAGGAGCGACCTGTCAGGTAGGACGCAATCCAAGCGTGGGCCGCGCCGGAGATGCCCAACTCGGAGAGGGTGGAGAGGAGGATCTGATGGTTCACAGTATCGAAGGCAGCCGATAGGTCTAGAAGGATGAGAGCAGAGGAGAGAGAGTTAGCTTTAGCAGTGCGGAGCGCCTCCGTGATACAGAGAAGAGCAGTCTCAGTTGAATGACTAGTCTTGAAACCTGCCTGATTTGGATCAAGAAGGTCATTCTGAAAGAGATAGCGGGAGAGCTGGCCAAGGACGGCACGTTCAAGAGTTTTGGAGAGAAAAGAAAGAAGGGATACTGGTCTGTAGTTGTTGACATCGGAGGGATCGAGTGTAGGTTTTTTCAGAAGGGGTGCAACTCTCGCTCTCTTGAAGACGGAAGGGACGTAGCCAGCGGTCAGGGATGAGTTGATGAGCGAGGTGAGGTAAGGGAGAAGGTCTCCGGAAATGGTCTGGAGAAGAGAGGAGGGGATAGGGTCAAGCGGGCAGGTTGTTGGGCGGCCGGCCGTCACAAGACGCGAGATTTCATCTGAGAGAGAGGGGAGAAAGAGGTCAGAGCACAGGGTAGGGCAGTGTGAGCAGAACCAGCGGTGTCGTTTGACTTAGCAAACGAGGATCGGATGTCGTCGACCTTCTTTTCAAAATGGTTGACGAAGTCATCTGCAGAGAGGGAGGAGGGGGGAGGGGAGGGGGATTCAGGAAGGAGGAGAAGGTGGCAAAGAGCTTCCTAGGGTTAGAGGCAGATGCTTGGAATTTAGAGTGGTAGAAAGTGGCTTTAGCAGCAGAGACAGAAGAGGAAAATGTAGAGAGGAGGGAGTGAAAGGATGCCAGGTCCGCAGGGAGGCGAGTTTTCCTCCATTTCCGCTCGGCTGCCCGGAGCCCTGTTCTGTGAGCTCGCAATGAGTCGTCGAGCCACGGAGCGGGAGGGGAGGACCGAGCCGGCCTGGAGGATAGGGGACATAGAGAGTCAAAGGATGCAGAAAGGGAGGAGAGGAGGGTTGAGGAGGCAGAATCAGGAGATAGGTTGGAGAAGGTTTGAGCAGAGGGAAGAGATGATAGGATGGAAGAGGAGAGAGTAGCGGGGGAGAGAGAGCGAAGGTTGGGACGGCGCGATACCATCCGAGTAGGGGCAGTGTGGGAAGTGTTGGATGAGAGCGAGAGGGAAAAGGATACAAGGTAGTGGTCGGAGACTTGGAGGGGAGTTGCAATGAGGTTAGTGGAAGAACAGCATCTAGTAAAGATGAGGTCGAGCGTATTGCCTGCCTTGTGAGTAGGGGGAAGGTGAGAGGGTGAGGTCAAAAGAGGAGAGGAGTGGGAAGAAGGAGGCAGAGAGGAATGAGTCAAAGGTAGACGTGGGGAGGTTAAAGTCGCCCAGAACTGTGAGAGGTGAGCCGTCCTCAGGAAAGGAGCTTATCAAGGCATCAAGCTCATTGATGAACTCTCCGAGGGAACCTGGAGGGCGATAAATGATAAGGATGTTAAGCTTGAAAGGGCTGGTAACTGTGACAGCATGGAATTCAAAGGAGGCGATAGACAGATGGGTAAGGGGAGAAAGAGAGAATGACCACTTGGGAGAGATGAGGATCCCGGTGCCACCACCCCGCTGACCAGAAGCTCTCGGGGTGTGCGAGAACACGTGGGCGGACGAAGAGAGAGCAGTAGGAGTAGCAGTGTTATCTGTGGTGATCCATGTTTCCGTCAGTGCCAAGAAGTCGAGGGACTGGAGGGTGGCATAGGCTGAGATGAACTCTGCCTTGTTGGCCGCAGATCGGCAGTTCCAGAGGCTACTGGAGACCTGGAACTCCACGTGGGTCGTGCGCGCTGGGACCACCAGATTAGGTGGCCGCGGCCACGCGGTGTGGAGCGTTTGTATGGTCTGTGCAGAGAGGAGAGAACAGGGATAGACAGACACATAGTTGACAGGCTACAGAAGAGGCTACGCTAATGCAAAGGAGATTGAATGACAAGTGGACTACACGTCTCGAATGTTCAGAAAGTTAAGCTTACGTAGCAAGAATCTTATTGACTAAAATGATTAAAATGATACAGTACTGCTGAAGTAGGCTAGCTGGCAGTGGCTGCGTTGTTGACTTTGTAGGCTAGCTGGCAGTGGCTGCGTTGTTGACACTACACTAATCAAGTCGTTCCGTTGAGTGTGATAGTTTCTACAGTGCTGCTATTCGGGGGCTAGCTGGCTAGCTAGCAGTGTTGATTACGTTACGTTGCGTTAAAAGAACGACAATAGCTGGCTAGCTAACCTAGAAAATCGCTCTAGGCTACACAATTATCTTTGATACAAAGACGGCTATGTAGCTAGCTATGTAGCTAGCTACGATCAAACAAATCAAACCGTTGTACTGTAATGAAATTAAATGAAAATGTGATACTACCTGTGGAGCGAAGCGGAATGCGACCGGGTTGTTGAGTGAGGAAGTTCTATTCGGTGGACGTTGGCTAGCTGTTGGCTAGCTAGCAGTGTCTCCTTACGTTAAGGACGACAAATAGCTGGCTAGCTAACCTCGGTAAATTAAGATAATCACTCTAAGACTACACACTCTAAACTACACAATTATCTTGGATACGAAGACAGCAAAGACAACTATGTAGCTAGCTAACACTACACTAATCAAGTCGTTCAGTTGAGTGTAATAGTTTTTACAGTGCTGCTATTCGGTGGACGTTAGCTAGCTGGCTAGCTGCTGGGCAGATAGCATTGTAGACTACGTTAGGACGACGAAATACGATAATTACGCAATTATCTTTGATACAAAGACGGCTATGTAGCTAGCTAAGAAGAAATTGCTAAGATTAGACAAATCAAACCGTTGTGCTATAGTGAAATGTAATGAAATGTATACTACCTGCGGACCGAAGTGCGAATGCGACCGCTCGCTCCAACCCGGAAACATTACGTGGACTATAGGTATATGTGTTACGTAATAACCCTATAGGTATATGTGATTCATAATAAACCTATAGGTACATGTGTTTCATAATAAACCTATAGGTATATGTGTTTCATAATAAACCTATAGGTATATGTGTTTCGTAATAAACCTATATCTATAGATGTTTCATAATAAACATATAGGTATATATGTTTCATAATAAACCTATAGGTATATGTGTTTCGTAATAAACCTATAGGTATATGTGATTCATAATAAACCTATAGGTACATGTGTTTCATAATAAACCTATAGGTATATGTGTTTCGTAATAAACCTATAGGTATATGTGTTTCATAATAAACCTATAGGTATATGTGTTTCATAATAAACCTATAGGTATATATGTTTCATAATAAACCTATAGGTATATATGTTTCATAATAAACCTATAGGTACATGTGATTCATAATAAACCTATAGGTATATGTGTTTCATAATAAACCTATAGGTATATGTGTTTCATCATAAACCTATAGGTATATGTGTTTCATAATAAACCTATAGGTATATGTGTTTCATAATAAACCTATAGGTAAATGTGTTTCATAATAAACCTATATCTATAGATGTTTCATAATAAACCTATAGGTATATATGTTTCATAATAAACCTATAGGTATATGTGTTTCATAATAAACCTATAGGTATATGTGTTTCATAATAAACCTATAGGTATATGTGTTTCACAATAAACCTATAGGTATATGTGTTTCATAATAAAACTATAGGTATATGTGTTTCATAATAAACCTATAGGTATATGTGTTTCATAATAAACCTATAGGTATATGTGTTTCATAATAAACCTATAGGTATATGTGTTTCACAATAAACCTATAGGTATATGTGTTTCATAATAAACCTATAGGTATATCTGTTTCATAATAAACCTATAGGTATATGTGTTTCATAATAAACCTATAGGTATATGTGTTTCATAATAAACCTATAGGTATATGTGTTTCATAATAAACCTATATCTATAGATGTTTCATAATAAACCTATAGGTATATATGTTTCATAATAAACCTATAGGTACATGTGTTTCATAATAAGCCTATAGGTATATGTGTTTCGTAATAAACCTATAGGTATATGTGTTTCATAATAAACCTATCCAACCCCGGTTGGAGGGTTGGAGCGTTGGAGCGAGCCGGTCGCATCCGCGCTTCGGTCTGCAGGTTGTATAACTTTTTCATTACATTTCATTATAGTACAACGGTCTGATTTGTCTAATCTTAGCAATTTCTTCTTAGCTAGCTACATAGTCGTCGTTGTATCAAAGATAATTGCGTAATTATCGTATTTCGTCGTCTCCTATCTGCCCAACACGTTCACCGTCTACCGTAGCACTGTAGTAACTATCACACTCAACTGAACGTCTTGATTAGTGTAGTGTTAGCTAGCTACATAGTTGTCTTTGCTGTCTTCGTATCCAAGATAATTGTGTAGTTTAGAGTGTGGAGTCTTAGAGTGATAATTGACCTCATCTTTACTAGATGCTGTTCCTCCACTAACCTCATTGCAACTCCCCTCCAAGTCTCCGACCACTACCTTGTATCCTTTTCCCTCTCGCTCTCATCCAACACTTCCCACACTGCCCCTACTCGGATGGTATCGCGCCGTCCCAACCTTCGCTCTCTCTCCCCCGCTACTCTCTCCTCTTCCATCCTATCATCTCTTCCCTCTGCTCAAACCTTCTCCAACCTATCTCCTGATTCTGCCTCCTCAACCCTCCTCTCCTCCCTTTCTGCATCCTTTGACTCTCTATGTCCCCTATCCTCCAGGCCGGCTCGGTCCTCCCTCCCGCTCCGTGGCTCGACGACTCATTGCGAGCTCACAGAACAGGGCTCCGGGCAGCCGAGCGGAAATGGAGGAAAACTCGCCTCCCTGCGGACCTGGCATCCTTTCACTCCCTCCTCTCTACATTTTCCTCCTCTGTCTCTGCTGCTAAAGCCACTTTCTACCACTCTAAATTCCAAGCATCTGCCTCTAACCCTAGGAAGCTCTTTGCCACCTTCTCCTCCCTCTTGAATCCTCCCCCCCCTCCTCCCTCTCTGCAGATGACTTCGTCAACCATTTTGAAAAGAAGGTCGACGACATCCGATCCTCGTTTGCTAAGTCAAACGACACCGCTGGTTCTGCTCACACTGCCCTACCCTGTGCTCTGACCTCTTTCTCCCTCTCTCTCCAGATGACATCTCGCGTCTTGTGACGGCCGGCCGCCCAACAACCTGCCCGCTTGACCCTATCCCCTCCCTCTTCTCCAGACCATCTCCGGTGACCTTCTCCCTTACCTCACCTCGCTCATCAACTCATCCCTGACCGCTGGCTACGTCCCTCCCGTCTTCAAGAGAGCGAGAGTTGCACCCCTTCTGAAAAAACCTACACTCGATCCCTCCGATGTCAACAACTACAGACCAGTATCCCTTCTTTCTTTTCTCTCCAAAACTCTTGAACGTGCCGTCCTTGGCCAGCTCTCCCGCTATCTCTCTCAGAATGACTTTCTTGATCCAAATCAGTCAGGTTTCAAGACTAGTCATTCAACTGAGACTGCTCTTCTCTGTATCACGGAGGCGCTCCGCACTGCTAAAGCTAACTCTCTCCTCTGCTCTCATCCTTCTAGACCTATCGGCTGCCTTGATACTGTGAACCATCAGATCCTCCTCTCCACCCTCTCCGAGTTGGGCATCTCCGGCGCGGCCCACGCTTGATTGCGTCCTACCTGACAGGTCGCTCCTACCAGGTGGCGTGGCGAGAATCCGTCTCCTCACCACGTGCTCACCACTGGTGTCCCCCAGGGCTCTGTTCTAGGCCCTCTCCTATTCTCGCTATACACCAAGTCACTTGGCTCTGTCATAACCTCACATGGTCTCTCCTATCATTGCTATGCAGACGACACACAATTAATCTTCTCCTTTCCCCCTTCTGATGACCAGGTGGTGAATCGCATCTCTGCATGTCTGGCAGACATATCAGTGTGGATGACGGATCATCACCTCAAGCTGAACCTCGGCAAGACGGAGCTGCTCTTCCTCCCGGGAAGGACTGCCCGTTCCATGATCTCGCCATCACGGTTGACAACTCCATTGTGTCCTCCTCCCAGAGCGCTAAGAACCTTGGCGTGATCCTGGACAACACCCTGTCGTTCTCAAATAACATCAAGGCGGTGGCCCGTTCCTGTAGGTTCATGCTCTACAACATCCGCAGAGTACGACCCTGCCTCACACAGGAAGCGGCGCAGGTCCTAATCCAGGCACTTGTCATCTCCCGTCTGGATTACTGCAACTCGCTGTTGGCTGGGCTCCCTGCCTGTGCCATTAAACCCCTACAACTCATCCAGAACGCCGCAGCCCGTCTGGTGTTCAACCTTCCCAAGTTCTCTCACGTCACCCCCGCTCCTCCGCTCTCTCCACTGGCTTCCAGTTGAAGCTCGCATCCGCTACAAGACCATGGTGCTTGCCTACGGAGCTGTGAGGGGAACGCACCTCAGTACCTCCAGGCTCTGATCAGGCCCTACACCCAAACAAGGGCACTGCGTTCATCCACCTCTGGCCTGCTCGCCTCCCTACCACTGAGGAAGTACAGTTCCCGCTCAGCCCAGTCAAAACTGTTCGCTGCTCTGGCCCCCCAATGGTGGAACAAACTCCCTCACGACGCCAGGACAGCGGAGTCAATCACCACCTTCCGGAGACACCTGAAACCCCACCTCTTTAAGGAATACCTAGGATAGGATAAAGTAATCCTTCTCACCCCCCTTAAAAGACCTAGATGCACTATTGTAAAGTAGCTGTTCCACTGGATGTCATAAGGTGAAAGCACCAATTTGTAAGTCGCTCTGGATAAGAGCGTCTGCTAAATGACTTAAATGTAAATGTAAAATTGCGTTATTATCGTATTTCGTCGTCCTCCTATCTGCCTAGCAGCTAGCCAGCTAGCATACGTTCACCGGCTACCGTAGCACTGTAGTAACTATCACACTCAACTGAACGACTTGATTAGTGTAGTATTAGCTAGCTACATAGTTGTCTTTGCTGTCTTCGTATCCAAGATAATTGTGTAGTTAGAGTGTGTAGTCTTAGAGTGATTATCTTAATTTACCGAGGTTAGCTAGCCAGCTATTTTGTCGTCCTTAACGTAGGAGACACTCCTAGCTAGCCAATAGCCAGCCAACGTCTACTGAATAGAACTTTCGCATTCCGGTCGCATTCCGCTTCGCTCCACAGGTAGTATCACATTTTCATTTCATTTCATTACAGTCCCAACGGTGTGATTTGTTTGATCGTAGCTAGCTACATAGCTAGCTACATAGCCGTCTTTGTTTCAAAGATAATTGTGTAGTCTAGAGCGATCTTCTAGGTTAGCTAGCCAGCTATTGTCGTTCTCCTAACGCAACGTAACGTAACCAACACTGCTAGCTAGCCAGCTAGCCCCCGAAAAGCAGCATTGTAGAAACTTCACACTCAACGGAACGACTTGATTAGGGTAGTGTCAACAACGCAGCTAGCCTACCTCAGCAGTACTGTATCATTTTAATCATTTTAGTCAATTAGATTCTTGCTACGTAAGCTTAACTTTCTGAACATTCGAGACGTGTAGTCCACTTGTCATTCCAATCTCCTCTGCATTAGCGTAGCCTCTTCTCTAGCCTGTCAACTATGTGTCTGTCTATCCCTGTTCTCTCCTCTCTGCACAGACCATACAAACGCTCCACACCGCATGGCCGCGGCCACCCTAAACTGGTGGTCCCAGCGCGCACGACCCACGTGGAGTTCCAGGTCTCCGGTAGCCTCTGGAACTGCCGATCTGCGGCCAACAAGGCAGAGTTCATCTCAGCCTATGCCTCCCTCCAGTCCCTCGACTTCTTGGCTCTGACGGAAACATGGATCACCACAGACAACACCGCTACTCCTACTGCTCTCTTCGTCCGCCCACGTGCTCTCGCACACCCCGAGAGCTTCTGGTCAGCGGGGTGGTGGCACCGGGATCCTCATCTCTCCCAAGTGCTCATTCTCTCTTTCTCCCTTACCCATCTGTCTATCGCCTCCTTTGAATTCCATGCTGTCACAGTTACCAGCCCTTTCAAGCTTAACATCCTTATCATTTATCGCCCTCCAGGTTCCCTCGAGAGTTCATCAATGAGCTTGATGCCTTGATAAGCTCCTTTCCTGAGGACGGCTCACCTCTCACAGTTCTGGGCGACTTTAACCTCCCCACGTCTACCTTTGACTCATTCCTCTCTGCCTCCTTCTTTCCACTCCTCTCCTCTTTTGACCTCACCCTCTCACCTTCCCCCTACTCACAAGGCAGGCAATACGCTCGACCTCATCTTTACTAGATGCTGTTCCTCCACTAACCTCATTGCAACTCCCCTCCAAGTCTCCGACCACTACCTTGTATCCTTTTCCTCTCGCTCTCATCCAACACTTCCCACACTGCCCCTACTCGGATGGTATCGCGCCGTCCCAACCTTCGCTCTCTCTCCCCGCTACTCTCCTCTTCCATCCTATCATCTCTTCCCTCTGCTCAAACCTTCTCCAACCTATCTCCTGATTCTGCCTCCTCAACCCTCCTCCCTCCTCCCTTTCTGCATCCTTTGACTCTCTATGTCCCCTATCCTCCAGGCCGGCTCGGTCCTCCCCTCCCGCTCCGTGGCTCGACGACTCATTGCGAGCTCACAGAACAGGGCTCGGGCAGCCGAGCGGAAATGGAGGAAAACTCGCCTCCCTGCGGACCTGGCATCCTTTCACTCCCTCCTCTCTACATTTTCCTCCTCTGTCTCTGCTGCTAAAGCCACTTTCTACCACTCTAAATTCCAAGCATCTGCCTCTAACCCTAGGAAGCTCTTTGCCACCTTCTCCTCCCTCTTGAATCCTCCTCCCCCCTCCTCCCTCTCTGCAGATGACTTCGTCAACCATTTTGAAAAGAAGGTCGACGACATCCGATCCTCGTTTGCTAAGTCAAACGACACCGCTGGTTCTGCTCACACTGCCCTACCCTGTGCTCTGACCTCTTTCTCCCCTCTCTCTCCAGATGACATCTCACGTCTTGTGACGGCCGGCCGCCCAACAACCTGCCCGCTTGACCCTATCCCCTCCTCTCTTCTCCAGACCATCTCCGGTGACCTTCTCCCTTACCTCACCTCGCTCATCAACTCATCCCTGACCGCTGGCTACGTCCCTCCCGTCTTCAAGAGAGCGAGAGTTGCACCCCTTCTGAAAAACCTACACTCGATCCCTCCGATGTCAACAACTACAGACCAGTATCCCTTCTTTCTTTTCTCTCCAAAACTCTTGAACGTGCCGTCCTTGGCCAGCTCTCCCGCTATCTCTCTCAGAATGACCTTCTTGATCCAAATCAGTCAGGTTTCAAGACTAGTCATTCAACTGAGACTGCTCTTCTCTGTATCACGGAGGCGCTCCGCACTGCTAAAGCTAACTCTCTCTCCTCTGCTCTCATCCTTCTAGACCTATCGGCTGCCTTCGATACTGTGAACCATCAGATCCTCCTCTCCTCAGAGTACGACCCTGCCTCACACAGGAAGCGGCGCAGGTCCTAATCCAGGCACTTGTCATCTCCCGTCTGGATTACTGCAACTCGCTGTTGGCTGGGCTCCCTGCCTGTGCCATTAAACCCCTACAACTCATCCAGAACGCCGCAGCCCGTCTGGTGTTCAACCTTCCCAAGTTCTCTCACGTCACCCCGCTCCTCCGCTCTCTCCACTGGCTTCCCCAGTTGAAGCTCGCATCCGCTACAAGACCATGGTGCTTGCCTACGGAGCTGTGAGGGGAACGGCACCTCAGTACCTCCAGGCTCTGATCAGGCCCTACACCCAAACAAGGGCACTGCGTTCATCCACCTCTGGCCTGCTCGCCTCCCTACCACTGAGGAAGTACAGTTCCCGCTCAGCCCAGTCAAAACTGTTCGCTGCTCTGGCCCCCCAATGGTGGAACAAACTCCCTCACGACGCCAGGACAGCGGAGTCAATCACCACCTTCCGGAGACACCTGAAACCCCACCTCTTTATGGAATACCTAGGATAGGATAAAGTAATCCTTCTCACCCCCTTAAAAGACCTAGATGCACTATTGTAAAGTGGCTGTTCCACTGGATGTCATAAGGTGAAAGCACCAATTTGTAAGTCGCTCTGGATAAGAGCGTCTGCTAAATGACTTAAATGTAAAAATGTTCAACTATGACCTATCCAGCTGTATGGCAGAATATACTACATGATCAAAAGTTTGTGGACACGTGCTCGTGGAACATATAATTCCAAAACCATTTCTCTATGGACCTCTTTACACCATTCCAGCCAACGCTTGGCAGTGCACATGGTGATCTTAGGCTTGTGTGCGGCTGCTCGGCCATGGAAACCCATTTAGGAAGCTCACAACGAACAGTTCTTGTGCTGACACTGCTTCCAGAGGCAGTTTGAAACTCGGTAGTGAGTGTTGCAACTGATCACAGTTTATCTTTACGCGCTTCAACACTCGGCGGTCCCGTTCTGTGAGCTAGTGTGGCCTACCACTTCACGGCTGAGCCGTTGTTGCTCCTAGATGTTTCCACTTCACAGTAACATTCCTTACAGTTGATTGGTGCAACCATAGCAGGTGAGAAATTTGACGAACTGACTTGCTGGAAAGGTGTGTTGTGTCTTTACTATCATTAAATTGAAGACTTATAGTTTTTATCAAAGATTCTCTGTAATTAGTATTACGCTATCAACTGATTAATCATGTAACTGTAATTAACTAGGAAGTCGGGGCACAAAGGAAAAATATTCAGATTAAAGTTATCATTTCCCAATATAACCTTTCAGATATTTTCATATCTGATCAATAGTCTTCGGATTAATTAATTATTTACTTTACCTCACGTTAGTCTCATTCCAAACGTCGTAAATTGTTGGTTATCTGCACGAACCCAGTCTTCACTATGAGTCATCCATACATCAATTGTCTTAAATCATTTATTTATTACTAACTAAGTAATTCACAGAAATGCATAAACAAACAGTAAATATGGTTACAAGAAATGATAGGAGAATGTGCCCCAGTGGGCTAAACCAGCATGGCGGCTTGTTAGACAAAAGGGGAAGTGGGGGTCAACTAAGAAGTCACTACAGAGTTAATAATTATAACAATTGAAATGCTAATCCTTTACACATGAACGCTCACCCATTCGGGAACAATTGCAATCAATATATATATTTACGCTCAGCGTGTCGTTTTGATCGCTGGTGAAAAGTTTGTTTCTTTTGTAGAATTGTCCATCTCTCTCCCTCTCTCGGTTGTGGTTAGTGTGGATTGTTCAGAGTGACATTCCTTAATCCGTTATAGAATGGATGTTTCGGCGGTTGTTATTCTTCGCGTTCAATGATACCGAATTCCTAGCTGCAGACTAGTAATTAATATCAAAGACTTGTTCTTATTCTGTTGGTATCGATAGTCTAAAAGTTTAACCACGTGGTATGGTTAAAAGATTCAGCAATGGTCTACAACCTTCATCCTCTCCTAATGGAGAAAAACATGGTCTGGTGATAATTTCTCAAAGTTGGGTTTTATTCGGAATTGCAGAAAGGGCTGTCCCAAGGATGCTTGACCCTAACTGGGCTCAGGGGCGGTCCTCTGATTTAGTTCAAATCAAAAGGGAATTGGATTTTCCTTCATTAAACAGTCCAAAATCATATTACACCATTTTACAAACAGTATCATACTCACTCATTCATCTTATACAACAATTATGTAAACTTCATATCTGAGGCTAATATATAAATAGCGTTATGGTAATGTGGCCACACCATCTCCCATTAGCTTCCCCAAGTTGTAACAAACGGACCAGTTCATAGCTGGAATCTTCACCGATCTTTTATGCTTTCTCCGGAACATGAAATTTGTTCGTACCTCAAGTTCTGTGAGGTGGAAGAAATTCATTTGTTCTCTATGAAAATGTACTCTCTCTTGTTCTGTGTGGCCATGAGGCAGGTCTTCTCAGAAATTTACGACCTCTCTCTGACCACAGCAGCCTAGTTGAAGGAGGCAGGGGGAGGCAGGAAGAGGGAGATGGGCATGCTGTACCCAAAGAGGACAACGTCATGACAGGTGGCATCCTATAACAGTGCCACCTTAAAAAGTCACTGAGCTCTTCAGTAAGGCCATTCTACTACCATTGTGTACGTCCTTATTTTTTTCAAGGTGTGATTTTGCATTCCTTTATGGACAGAGTGATCATTTACTTTCATCATAAAATTATTATTCGTTAATTCATTTAATTAATGATGATGTTGTTCACTTAATTGGTTTGTTGGTGAGTTGCTGTTAGTACGGACTTTTACAATAAACCACATGCAAATATTTTTTCTCCATTGCACTTCAATTTGACAGTTCACTTGAATTTGACAGTGCGTTGACTCTGTCAATACACTCTTATACGCTCTCAAAATATGAACTAATTGAGTGTTTAACATTGCTGAGTGGTGTATAGCCATGTTGTTATTACCATCATATCATATGCTGCAGCTCAGGGAAAAAATGATTGACCAGGATTTCTTTCTGAGCTCTTGAGCCTAAATCAGAATACTAATCATCAACATATCCATCTCAACTGCAGTGCATACGGAAAGTATTCAGACATCTTCACTTTTTCCACGTTTTATTATGTTACAGCCTTATTCTATAATGGAAGAAATGATTTGTTTAAATTAAAACCAAGCCATGATCCGTAGACCTCTTAGACCGCATTGTGTCGAGGCACAGATCTGGGGAAGATTACCAAAAAATGTTTGCAGCATTGAAGGTCCCCAAAAACACAGTGGCCTCAATCACTCTTAAATGGAAAAAGTTAGGAACCACCAAGACTCTTCCTAGGGCTGGCCAAACTGAGCAACCAGGGAGAGGGGCCTTGGTCAGAGTTCCTATGTGGAGATGGGAAACCTTCCAGAAGGACAACCATCTAAGCAGGACTCCACCAATCAGGCCTTTATGGTAGAGTGGCCATTCAGAAGACTCTCCTGTTTGCCAAAAGGCACCTACATGACTTTCAGAAACAAGATTCTCTGGTCTGATGAAACCAAGATTGAATTCTATGGCCTGAATGCTGAAGGAAATGAGTACCGCTCATCGCCTGGGCAATGCCATCCCTACAGTGAAGCATGGTGATGGCAGCATACACCTCTGCTGTCTTCAACCAGGATCTCAGTGATTACTGCCTCATTGCCTGTGTCCGTAATGGGTCTGCGGTCAAACGACCACCCGTCATCACTGTCAAATGCTCCCTAAAACACTTAAGTGAGCAGGCCTTTCTAATCGACCTGGCCCGGGTATCCTGGAAGGATATTGACCTCATTCCATCAGTGCAGGATGCCTGGACACTCTAAAGTTTCTAAAACTGTTTGAATGATGTCTGTGAGTATAACAGAACTCATTTGGCAGGCAAATTCCTGAGGAGAAATCAAAACAGGAAGTGAGAAATCTGAGCTTTGTATGTATTCACCATAGTTCCCAATGAAATCCCCTTGAGATATTAATGATGTTGCACTTTCTAGGGGTTCCACTAGATGTCAACCATCTATAGAAATTGGAATGAGACTTCTACTGTGTTGTGGGAGTGAATGAGAGCATAATCTATCAGGTGTCTGGCAGTCAGCCATTTTCTGATCATGCTTATTCCTCATGGTATCCACTTGCGTTCCATTGCTCATGAAGACACAAAGGAATACTCCGGTTGGAACTTTATTGAAGCTATATGTTAAAAACATCCTAATGATTGATTCTGTACTTAGTTTGAAATGTTTCTTCGACCTGTAACATAACTTTTTGAAGTTTTTGTCCGACTAACGCTGACCAGAATGAGCGTTTGGATATGTATACCAAACGTGCTAACAAAAGAAGATATTTGGACATAAATAACGGACATTATCGAACAAAACAAACATTTATTGTGGACCTGGGATTCCTGGAGTGCTTTCTGATGTAGATCATCAAAGGTAAGGGAATATTTATCATATAATTTCTTGTTTATGTTGACGGCTATTGTGACTAATTCTTCTGAGCGCCGTCTCAGATTATTGCATGGTTTGCCTATTCCGTAACGTTAAAAAAAAATCAGACACAGCGGTTGCATTAAGGAGAGGTTTATCTCTAATTCCATGTGTATAACTTGTATTATCATCTACATTTATGATAAGTATTTCTGTTGAATGATGTGGCTATGCAAAATCACGAACCAGTTTTTGGAACTAGTGAACGTAACGCGCCAATGTTAACTCATATTTTGATAAATATGAACTTTATCAAACAAAACATACATGTATTGTGTAACATGAAGCCCTATGAGTGTCATCTGATGAAGATGATCAAAGGTTAGTGATTAATTTTTTCTCTATTTGTGGTTTTTGTGACTCTGGCTGGAAAATCTTTGGCTGGAATAATGGCTGTGTTTTTCTGTGGCTATGTGGTGACCTAATATCATCGTCTGTGGTGCTTTTGCTGTAAAGCATATTTCAAATCGGAGACGGTGGTGGGATTAACAACAAGATTAGCTTTAAAATGGTATGAGATACATGTATGTTTGAGGAATTTTAATTATGAGATTTTTATGTTTGAAATTGGCGCCCTGCGCTTTCACTGGCTGCTGTCATATCATCCCGTTAACGGGATTGCAGCCATAAGAAGTTCTTATCAGACACTTCATAACAAATGAAAATGTGTTATAACAGAGGACAGTTTAACACAGTCCCTTGCTTACAGAGTAAGCCTGTCCGGTGGCTTACACAGCCGACCCACCCTGACAGGGGTAGAGTTAGGGCCACAAGCTGGTGAACTTGTTGGGGGAGAAGCCTCAGCAGCAGTTGTCTCACATTCACCAGATTGCGACGAGAGAGCCACCGACATCCACCAGGTAAGAGCGTGGTGCAACTCTCTGTAGGCACGTGCTCAGCCTCCAAAGTCCCGTGTGGTCTCCCGGCAGCGGTTTCCTCTTTATTGTTTCACCCACCTCCAGCTCTGGTAGGTCTCGAGCAGTCCGTTTGTAGAAGCACTTAGCATGCTGCTTCTTGTGGTGCAGTACATCCGTGATGCCAACCACGACACAGGGCTCAAGTAACTTGTTGGCTACTGAATATGGTAGTCTTCAGACGTCTGGACAGAATTCGTTGCGCTCGGGTGCTGTCCATGTTTTCGGTGGGTGTGTTCCTCCACTGTAAAATGTCTTTCCAGGGGTCGTTGCTGTCATGCAAGGCCTTGGGTAACAGGTTTTTATCAGGGGTCATTGCTGTCATGCAAGTCCTTGGGTAACAGGTTCTTTGCAGTCATGACAGGTCATTCTGTCTTGCCATTTGCCTTTGGGTGCCTTGGAGAGGAGATCACATGGTCACACTCCCATTCTGAGTTGAAAAGCTTGAACTTTATGACTGTCTCTGCAGTCAGGAAGCAGTTCAATTTCTCAAAAGTCTAAGTAGTGAGAAAGATGAGAAGATAGTCCTTTTGTCTGTCTGTGGCTGAATAAGTCCATTTTGACGATATGCCATGCCCTTGTGGGCAGTTCATGTGACATAATGGTTTACTTTTGCTGTTCATTAGCATAATCTTGCATGTGGTACAGCTGCTAACAACGTTTTTAATTTCTCCCTCCGTGTTTGGCCAGTATAATGTTTTGCATGCCTGGCGGTAACATGTGTCACCTCCAACGTGACTGGAGAGGGTTAAGCATCTCTGGATATAGTGATTTGGGGATAATGACCTTTTGAAGAAGATGCCATTTTGCACGCTGATCTCATCTCGAAAGGTCCAATATTCTCTCACTGTGAAAGGTGTCTCCTCTTTCAGGTACGGCCTACCTGTGAGAACAATGAACTTCAGTGACTGTAGGTGTCCGCCCTTGTCAGTGTGTTACCTGATCTGGGCTAGGCGGTGATCTGTGATGTTCAAGTAGTCTGCCTGATTGATCTGATGAACATTTTGTTGTTCTTGCTGCCATGAACAGATGTTATGTCGCTGATAGGCAGTGCCATTGCCTGTACATTGTGCTGTTACCCTGCTCAGTGTGTCGCTGATGTACATCTCAGGTCCCGGCTTGTAGACAACTTTCAGGATTAAGTTTTGCAGTCAGGAGCATGCTTTGAAGCCTCTTGGGTGCGTTGAGGAGAGGTTTACTGAATATGGCAATGAGCGGTTTGTGATCAGTTTCAGCAATGACCAGCTCTAGACCATATAAGTAGTGATGGAAGTGCTGGTAGGAGCAAATGATGCTGAGGCGCTCTTTCTCAATTTGTGCATAGTTTTGTTTGATAGGGGTGAGTGCTCTCGCGTCAAACGCAATGGGCTCGCCTTCCTGCACAAGGCAACAAAGTCCACTTTGGCTGGAGTCGCTCTGGATTGTGACAGGTTTCGTAACATCATAGTAGCGCAACACTGGATAAAACTAGAGTTTTCATCTACTGCACAACGGCCTCTTGTTTGGGTAGGCAGTGCCATGGTGTGTCTTTGTCCAGCAGCCGGTGCAGAGGCTCACAGACTGCTGATAGGTGAGGCATGAACTTTGCAAGATAGTTTGCAAAGCCGATGAGACGCATATCGAGGATCGCTATTACTTTGTCTGGATCCTGATTCAAGCCTTTAGCTGAGAGAATGTGGCCATGAAAGTGGACGTCTTTCACCTTACACTGCAACTTAACTGATTGGCAGTGCTCCATGAGTACCAGGAGCTTCAAATCGTGGTCGTGTTCTGCTTCTTCATCAGTGTCAAACCAGCCTATGATCAGGACATCATCAGCGATGGGTTCAATGGCCTTGAGCCCAGCCTGTAGCTCATGCTGCTTGCGTTGGTATACCTCAGGCGCCAAGGAGACACCAAACCCGACCTGGTTGGTTCAGTCACAGATGCCATGTGGCCATCGGTCTCATATAGTACTTGTCCAGCTGGGCCTTCACAGCCACTTTCATTGCAATGGGCACATTGCTAGGAGCATACTGGACTGGAGTGAAGCTCTCATTCAAATCCAAATGTACCTCCCCAGGTACTGATTCAACGGCCCGATTGAATACATCATCATATTTGCTGATTTCTTTGGACAAATCAAGATCAAATCAAATTTTATTGGTCACATACGCGGGGTTAGCAGATGTTAATGCGAGTGTAGCGAAATGCTTGTTCTTCTAGTTCCGACCGTGCAGTTATATCTAACAATTTCACAACATCTACCGTATACACACAAGTGTAAAGGAATGAATAAGAATATGTACATATAGATGGACGATGGCCTAACGGCATAGGCAAGATGCAGTAGATGGTATAGAGTACAGTATATACATATGAGATGAGTAGGGTATGTGAACATTATATAAAGTGGCATTGTTTAAAGTGACTAGTGATACATTTATTACATCCAATTTTATATGATTAAAGTGGCTAGAGATTTGAGCCTGTATGTTGGCAGCAGCCACTCAATGTTAGTGATGGCTGTTTAACAGTCTGATGGCCTTGAGATAGAAGCTGTTTTTCAGTTTCAGCTTTGATGCACCTGTACTGATCTCGGCTTCTGGATGGTAGCGGGGTGAACAGGCAGTGGCTCGGGTGGTTGTTGTCCTTGATGATCTTTATGGCCTTCCTGTGACATCGGGTGGTGTAGGTGTCCTGGAGGGCAGGTAGTTTGCCCCCGGTGATGCGTTGTGTAGACCTCACTACCATCTGGAGAGCCTTACGTTTGTGGGCAGAGCAGTTGCTGTACCAGGCGGTGATACAGCCCGACAGGATGCTCTCAATTGTGCATCTGTAAAAGTTTGTGAGTGTTTTTGGTGACAAGCCAAATGCCTTCAGCCTCCTTCTTCACCACGCTGTCTGTGTGGGTGGAGCATTTCAGTTTATCCGTGATGTGTACGCCGAGGAACTTAAAGCTTTCCACCTTTTCCACTACTGTCCACTACTGGACAGGGGTCCATGCTGGACATGCTCCACAATGTACAGGTCATTTGGTATGGTGAACTGCATCAGTCCCAGGCCTTCGCATGTAGAGCCTGGGAGGAAAGGATGTTGACTGGTTTTCACAATCTCAAACTCCAGCTTGTGTTTGGGTCCCCTAATAATACATTCGGTTTCAAAGATTCCCACAAGAGCTCATTAGCTTTCCTGAGTACAGCTTTAGTCTAGTATCGCTGGGCACGAGATGTGTCTCAGGTGCCAGATTGATTTTGTCTTTGTAACTCATTACGTAGCACTCATTACGTTGCTTGTTGTGTAATCGTAGTGTCACAAACCATTTATTCCCTCTTGAGTGTACAGCCTCAATGGATTCATGCATGTAAATGTCACTTTCACTGTTCTGCTCTGAACACTGAGTAACATCATCAACACAATGAAGCCCTCACTCACCCTTTTGCTTTTGCAGCTTCCAAAAACGAACAGCTTGTAAATGATGTTCCTGGCAGGTTTGAAGTAATTCTCCAATACATCCAGTATGGCCTCTGCATCAACCTGTTGTCTTGCTGTGAGGGGGAGATTGTGCCTGTAGACCTGCCTGCATTTGCTGCCCATTAAGCTCCTCAGAGTTGCCGCTTGGACCTCGTTGGGTTTTTCATGTAGACCGGTCGCCCTCGCATAGTCCTCAAATTCATCCCAGTTGTCCCAGTTGGTATTCCAGTCCCCTGTGAGTACCATAGGTTTTGGTGGTGGAATGTTTGCTGCCATAGTAATGGATAGTAATGTTTTCCTTCAGCCATAGAGGTAGGTAGTGATGCTAGCTAGACAGCTAACAACGAGTTGATCAGTGGTGTGGCTAATGTTAGCAGTAGACGTTTCTTCGCATATGGAACGTAACTGAGCCTATTCTGTACGTAGCTACAAAAATAACAAATGTGTGGTTTTTGAGCCACTTCTGATACCATGTCTCAGTATGATATGTTAGATTAAAGATGTACAATACTTAAATATGGCTAAGTCCCTATACAGGGTCCGGGAACAGCCCAGATAGTCGATTACATATCAACTAGTCTCCGTAACAATGTGCCAATATACAGTTGAAGTTGGAAGTTTACATACACCTAGGCCAAATACATTTAAACTCAGTTTTTCACAATTCCTGACATTTAATCCAAGTAAAAATTCCCTGTCTTAGGTCAGTTAGGATCACCACTTTATTTTAAGAATGTGAAATGTCAGAATAATAGTAGAGAGAATGATTTATTTCAGCTTGTATTTCTTTCATCACATTCCCAGTGGGTCAGAAGTTTACATAAACTCAATTAGTATTTGGTAGCATTGCCTTTATATTGCTTAACTTGGGTCAAACATTTCGGGTAGCCTTCCACAAGCTTCCCACAATAAGTTGGGTGAATTTTGGCCCATTCCTCCTGACAGAGCTGGTGTAACGGAGTCAGGTTTGTAGCCCTCCTTGCTCGCACACGCTTTTTCAGTTGTGCCCACAAATCTTCTATAGGATTGAAACCCCACCTCTTTAAGGAATACCTAGGATAGGATAAAGTAATCCTTCTCACCCCCTTAAAAGACCTAGATGCACTATTGTAAAGTGGCTGTTCCACTGGATGTCATAAGGTGAAAGCACCAATTTGTAAGTCGCTCTGGATAAGAGCGTCTGCTAAATGACTTAAATGTAATGTAATGTCATCGCTTTGTGATGACCACTCCAATACCTTGACTTTCTTGTCCTTAAGCCATTTTGCCACAACTTTGGAAGTATGCTTGGGGTCATTGTCCATTTGGAAGACCCATTTGCGACCAAACTTTAACTTCCTGACTGATGTCTTGAGATGTTGTTTCAATATGTCCACATCATTTTCCACCCTCATGATGCCATCTATTTTGTGAAGTGCACCAGTCCCTCCTGCAGCCAAGCACCCCCACAACATGATGCTGCCACCCCTGTGCTTCACAGTTGGGATGGTGTTCTTCGGCTTGCTAGCCTCCCCCTTTTTCCTCCAAACATAACAATGGGCATTATGGCCGAACAGTTCCATTTTTGTTTCATCAGACCAGAGGACATTTCTACAAAAAGTACGATCTTTGTCCCCATGTGCAGTTGCAAACCGTAGTCTGGCTTTTTTATGACGGTTTTGGAGTAGTGGCTTCTTCCTTGGTGAGCAGCCTTTCAGGTTATGTCAATATAGGACTCATTTTACCATGGATATAGACACTTTTGTACCCGTTTCCTCCAGCATCTTCACAAAATCCTTTGCTGTTGTTCTGGGATTGATTTGCACTTCTCGCACCAAAGTACGTTCATCTCTAGGTGTCTCCTTCCTGAGCGGAATCACGGCTGCGTGGTCCCATGGTGTTTATAATTGCGGACTATTGTTTGTACAGATGAACATGGTACCTTCAGGCGTTTGGAAATTGCTCCCAATGATGAACCAGACTTGTGGAGGTCTATAAAACAAATTCTGAGGTCTTGGCTGATTTCTTTTGATTTTCCCTTGATGTCAAGCAAAGAAGCACTGAGCTTGAAGGTAGGCCTTGAAATACATCCACATGTACACCTCAAATTGATTCAAGTGATGTCAATTAGCCCATCAGAAGCTTCTAAAGCCATGACATCCTTTCTGGAATTTTCCAAGCTATTTAAAGGCACTGTCAACTTAGTGTATGTAAACTTCTGACCCACTGGAATTGTGATATAGTGAATTATAAGTAAAATAATCTGTCTTTGAACAATTGTTGGAAAAATGACTTGTGTCATACACAAAGTAAACGCCCTAACCGACTTGCCAGAACTATAGTTTGTTAACAAGAAATTTGTGGAGTGGTTGAAAAACGAGTTTTAATGACTCCAACCTAAGTGTATGTAAACTTCCAACTTGAACTGTATCCTCCAAACTCCGGCTATGAGGGCATTATCACTTTTATACAATGGGTTACCAACATATTCCATTTTTTTATGTATTTTCATTAAAAACATAATTTATAGCTTGGGTGCTTGACTGCCTTTGTGAGGTCAGATCGGTCAGATCTCCTTGGCCAGAGTGTCCAGTGTGCGCTCTGAACGCTCCGAGAAACGCTCTGAATTTATGAACGCCAAGAGCGGACTCCAGAGTGTATTCAGGAACACACCCAAAGGGTCTAAATACTTATGTAACTAAGGTGTTTCTGTTTTCTATTTTGAATACGTTTCTAAAAATCCCAAAACTTTTTTCGCTTGGTCATTATTTGGTTTTGTGTGTAGATTTTTACTTAATACATTTTAGAATAAGGCTGTAATGTAACAAAATGTGGAAAAAGGGTAGGGGTCTGAATACGTTCCGAATGCACTGTAGCTAGAACGAACGACTGGGTCGCATCCATAGATTTTGAACAACAAGATTTAACAACTGGGTTGCGCCTCTCTGTCAACCAGACTGTTAGAATGAACAACCAGCCTGCTTGGGTAGCAACCCTAGATTTGTTTCGGGGCTATATCTTGTGGAAGGATGAAATAGTATGAATAAATTCATAAAGATAACGTTTTTAATGAAAATATGTCAATCATTATTTGAATATGTTGGTAACCGTTGTATAAAAGTGATAATGCCCTCGAAGCCGGTGTTTGGAGGATACTGTATAGTGGCATGTTTTGCCAGCCCTAGATGATCAACACCAGTGCCAATATATCCTCCAAACACCGGTTTCTCGGGCATTATCACTTAAATAATGAACGCTCTAGAATGCTCTTCAAGCCATTTAAAAACAAGTATTCAACAATGCCATGGTATAATTAAGCAATAAGGTCGAGGGGGTGTGGTATATGGCCAATATACCATGACTAAAGTCTGTTCTTAAAGACAACACAACTCAGAGTGCCTTGGACACAGCCCTTAGCCGTGGTATATTGGCCATATACCACTAACCTCCTGGTTACTTACATAATTAGAGCAGTAAAAATACATGTTTTGTCATACTTTGGTATACGGTCTGATATACCATGGCTGTCAGCCAATCAGCATTCAGGGCGTGAACCACCCAGTTCATAATTAAGGGATAATCAATGAGGGGCTTTTTGTTCTATGGAAAATAATGAACGACGTGGAAGGTGTGTTCCGCGTTCCCCAAGTTGATTATCCCTTACTTAAACCATGGCTATAATATAACACATTTGCCACTAGAAATGTGTTCACTTGCCAATAGAAATGTGTTCTACATCCACTGAAGTAGCTAGCAATCTTACTAGATAGCTACAGTAGTTGCCGTAGTTACCAAATAAACAGACTAGCTAGTTTTGCTAAGCAAACCATCGGACCTAGCTTGCTATTATGAAAATCATATTCAACGATAATAATACTGTTTTCAATTTGACTTTTGCTTTCAAAAGCAGCTCAAACAAAACATGTCAAAATGACCCTGAGGAAGGCACAATGATGCCGAAATGTTGGTAAATACCCATTAAATTAGTTTGCGACTTTCTTCATTTTGATAGTTTATAGTTTATTCCCCGCTAGTCAGCACCTCCACATAAACTATTATTCTGGGTGTGCGCCAGCTCATGTTTTTGAAAATCTAAAATGAATTATAGCCATTGAATTCTACCATGCAAATATACCGTGCATAATAGGAGAATAATGCATGCTCTAGAATGCCCTTCAAGCCAATCAGAAATGAGTATTAAAAAACTCTATGGTATAATACTTAAATCATAAAACTCTCAAACAACAAACAAGCAAGCAGAACATGAAAGATCTCTGATCACAACATGCTACTGAAGCAATAAAAAACAAATATACTAATGTATGGTTTTAGGTTTTGTTTGGTCCATATTATAACTATAGAGGTCACATCATTATCCCACACAAAAACAAAATATGAGTGTAGTAATTAATTTGAGATTCCACTAAGAATTTGATTGAAATAAAACATTGTTATATGTTTTGAACGGATAATACTTCAGCTTGAGCAAACTAAGATGAAGGTACATGATTTGTGAGTCGGGACGTCATGGATAAGAGAAACGACAAGGATTGGCACCAAATTAGTCTCCTAAAATCCTACTTTCACATAGACTCAACCGTTGATTTCTTTCAACCTTTGGGCCTGCAACTACTCATTTGCTTAATTTAAATTAGGCTAAATTGGGGTGATTTCCAATTGACACAACGACCTTGGCGTGAACTTTTCTCCTTGCTGTGAATGGGCCCTCGTTGAGGCTCAAGGGGGCCTGGTGTTAGCTGGGGGCCGATGAGGGATTCAGTTGAAATCACAGCGGTGAAAGTAGCATTGGCAAGAGGGCCCTGATTGCATCAGGACAGCATGCTAGTGGAAAAAGTGTCCTTATCAGCCAGTAATGGCCCACTTGACAATCACACAGGCACAAAATTGCTATATTTAACACTGATTGCAAAGACTGGTTGCACCCCCATACCCAAACTGCATGACTCCTCTAGATCTCCCTGCAACCACTCCTCCCCAAGCTTAAACGCAAGCCGCCCCCCCTTCTAATAACCCCACATCTATTTGCAAGCTAATTGTTATTTTAAGACTTTTATTACGTGTATAATTCCAGGGAAACGTTGTCCTTGATTACAGTGTTTAATATGGGCATTGGAGTTATTCATACACATACTATACAGTTGAAGTCGGAAGTTTACATAGACTTAGGTTGGAGTCATTAAAACTTGTTTTTCAACCACTCCACAAATTTCTTGTTAACAAACTATAGTTTTGGCAAGTCGGTTAGGACATCTACTTTGTGCATGACACAAGTCATTTTTCCAACAATTGTTTACAGACAGATTATTTCACTTATAATTCACTGAATTACAATTTTAGTGGGTCAGACGTTTACATATGCTAAGTTGACTGTGCCTTTAAACAGAAAATGATGTCATGGCTTTAGAAGCTTCTGATGGGCTAATTGACATCATTTGAGTCAATTGGAGGTGTACCTGTGTATGTATTTCAAGGCCTACCTTCAAACTCAGTGGCTCTTTGCTTGACATCAAGGGAAAAATCTAAAGAAATCAGCCAAAACCCCAGAAAAAGAATTGTAGACCTCCACAAGTCTGGTTCATTCTTGGGAGCAATTTCCGAACGCTTGAATGTTCATCTGTACAAACAATAGTACGCAAGTATAAACACCATGAGACCACGAAGCCGTCATACTGCTAAGGAAGGAGACAGGTTCGGTCTCCTTGAGATTAATGTACTTTGGTGCGAGAAGTGCAAATCAATCCCAGAACAACAGCAAAGGATCTTGTGAAGATGCTGGAGGAAACAGGTACAAAAGGATCTATATCCACAGTAAAACGAGTCCTATATCGAAATAACCTGAAAGGCAGCTCAGCAAGGAAGAAGCCACTGCTCCAAAACCACCATAAGAAAAGCCAGACTACGGTTTGCAAATGCACATGGGGACAAAGATCGTACTTTTTGTAGAAATGTCCTCTGGTCTGATGAAACAAATATAGAACTGTTCGGCCATAATGACCATCGTTATGTTTGGAGGAAAAGGGGGAGGCTTGCAAGCCGAAGAACACCATCCCAACTGTGAAGCATGGGGGTGGCAGCATCTTGTTGTGGGGGTGCTTTGCGGCAAGAGGGACTGGTGCACTTCACATAATAGATGGCATCACAAGAAAGGAAATGATGTGGATATATTGAAGAAACAGAGTGTGTACATTTCTCCCGCCCCACCCCTCAGCTTTTCACTGAAACAGGGAGTTCACTTTGTTATGATTTCAAAAGCTGATTGCCACTTTCCCTGACAGCCTTTGTGCACATACCACTGAAAATGGTTAACTTTTTGATCATCCTCTTAACCAACATTTCATGATATACACTGATAATTTTGGTAGGCTATAATTTTACAGTACTTTTTCTCAGACACGATTTTGAGATTTACATTTGAGTCATTTAGCAGACACTCTTATCAAGAGCAATTTACAGGAGAAATTAGGGTTAAGTGCTTTGCTCATGTGCACATTGATAGATTTTTCACCTATTTCTTCACCTAATCAGCTCAGGGATTTGAACCAGTGATGTTTTGTTACTTGCCCAATGCTCTTAACCGCTAGGCTACCTGCCACCCACAGTCAGTAACTATTTAAACTTTGTTATAATTACGAGATTTGGCACTTACTAAATCACTACTCATCTGTGTTCTCAGAAAGAACGTCAGTTGACATCATTTGATATCGAACGTGTATATTTCAATGTCCTTGAGAAATTAATCAAATTAGTAGCACAATTATGAGCAAATATGGTATTAGAATAATAAGAATATAATAAATGTGCCTTGTGTATCTAATACAAGATTATGGGTTGTGAGGGTGAGGAGATGCTGAACTTAGAAGCCATGCTCATGCTCTTCACCTCTGGACAGACTGGGAAAACTTCTTCCCAGGGAATTTCTAACACAAAATGGCGCCAGAGGAGATGGCCGCCGTTTTACGATCTCCTAACCAATTGTGTTATTATGTGGGGGTTTTTCGCGATATTTGTAAATTAATTTGTACATAATGTTTCTGCAACCGTATCTTACGGCAGAAAAGAGCTTCTAGATATCAGGACAGCTGTCACGGTTGTCATAAGAACTGGACCAAGGCGCAGCGTACGTAGAGTTCCACATCTTTATTATAAAGTGAAACTTCAGCAAAACAAAAAAAATAAACAAACAATAAAACATGACTATGTGGTGCACATTCACAAACACAAAATAATATCCCTCAAACACCGGTGGGAAAAATTGCTACTAAAATATGATCCCCCAATTAGAGACAATGATTACCAGCTGTCTCTATTTGGGAATCATACAAAACACCAACATAGAAAAAATAAACTAGAACACAACATAAAAATAATAAACTAGAATACCCCCTAGTCACGCCCTGACCTGCTAAACTAGAATACCCCCTATAAACTAGAATACTCCCTAGTCACGCCCTGACCTGAGGGGAGGGGAGGTGATTAGTGTTGGTGGCGGCTCTGGTGTAGGTCGTAGCCCCCGCCCAGACCCCGGATCTGGCCATCGCGCTGGGCTGAACGCCGTGCCTGGACTGGGCACCGGCGCAGAGGAGGGCTCTGGCCCTGGAACTGGGTTGGACACTGTGCCTGGACTTGGCACCGGCGCTGAAGAAGGCTCCGGCCTTGGAGCTGGGCTTGGTCGCAGTGCCTGGACTGGGCACCGGCACAGAGGAAAGCTCCTGCCCTGGAGCAGGACTGAATGCCTTGCCTGGACTGGACACCGGCACTGAGGAAGACTCTGACCTTGGAGCAGGACTGGACACCGTGCCTGGACTGGACATCGGCGCAGAGAAAGGCTCCGGCCTTGGAACTGGACTGGACACCGTGCCTGGACTGGGCACCGGCGCAGAGGAAGGCTCCGGCCATGGAGCTGGACTGGACGCTGTGCCTGGAAGCTCCGAACTGTTGACCGTCACTGGAGGTTCCGGACCGTAGACCGTCGCTGGAGGTTCCGGGCCGTGGACCATCGCGGGAGGTTCCGGACCGGGAACCGTCGCGGGAGGTTCCGGACCGGGAACCGTCGCCGGAAGCTCTGGACGGGGAACCGTCGCCGGAAGCTCTGGACTGTGAATGCGCACTGGAGGCCTAGTGCGTGGAGCCGATACAGGTTGCACCGGGCTGGGGAGGCGCACTGGAGGCCTGATGCGTGGAGCCGGCACAGGTTTCACCGGACTGGTGACACGCTCTTCAGGGCGAGTGCGAGGAGGAGGCACAGGACGTACCGGACTGGGAACCCGCACTTCAGGGTGAGTGCGAGGAGGAGACACAGGACATACCGGACTGGGGAGGTGCACTGGAGGCCAGAACCGTGGAGCCGGCCCAGGTTGCACCAGACTGCTAATCGGATCCTCTGGTCGGATGTTGAGCAGAACACACTTGCACAACATCTCTCTCATCTCTCTCTCTCCCAACTTCCCCATTGCCTCCCTGACGGTCTCTGGCTCTTCAGGGCGAGTGCCGGCACAGATGGCACCGGACTGATGACCCGATCTTCAGCCCGCCTGCGCTGCAGCCTACTCTTCACCAACATCATTCTCCGATATCCCTCTTCACACTGCACCATCGACTCCCAGGCGGGCTCTGGCTCTCTCCTTGGGTCGACCGACCACCTCTCTATCGCCTGTTCCATGTGCTCTGGCTCTTCCCACGGCTCATCCGGCCATCCCCTGTGCCCCCAAAAAAACAAAATCTTGGGGTTGTCCTTGGGCTTTCTGTGGCCGCGAACCCTGGCGTCGTCGCTGTCCTCCATTATTACCTTCCGTCTGCCGCCAAGGAAGGTGTCAAGTTTGTCGTTAAGGGTAACGACAGGGTAAGACCAAGGCGCAGTGTGATTTGAGTTCATCATATTTTATTCAAATGTGAACCAGCAAAAAAAACAATAAACAATACAACGAATGAAAAGCTTCGTCGTGCAATAATACATGCAACCAAACAAAGACAAGATCCCACACCTGAAGGTGGGAAAAAGGGCTGCCTAAGTATGATCCCCAATCAGAGACAATGATAGACAGCTGCCTCTCATTGGAAACCATACTAGGCCAACAACGAAAAAAGTAAACATAGATATACAACAACTAGAGTACCCACCCTAGTCACACCCTGACCTAACCAAAATATAGAGAATAAACAGGGATCTCTAAGGTCAGGGCGTGACAGAAGGGTGTCACATCCACCCGTCACTTCTTCCCATGTCCAAAACTCCTTTACCTCGTGGATACGCTGCTTGGTCCTCTTTTGGTGGGATATCCTGTCACGGTTGTCGTAAGAACTGGACCAAGGGGCAGTGTACGTAGAGTTCCACATCTTTATTATAAAGTGAAACTTAAGCAAAACAATAAACGAAAGAAATGTGACTATGTGGTGCACATGCACAAGCACAAAATAATATCCCTCAAACATAGGTGGGAAAAATAGCTACGTAAATATGATCCCCAATTAGAGACAATGATTACCTGCCTCTAATTGGGAATCATACAAAACACCAACATAGAAATAATAAACTAGAATACCCCCTAGTCACGCCCTGACCTACTACACCATAGAGAAACAATGGCTCTCTATGGTCAGGGCGTGACAACAGCGATCACTCACCTCAGATTAGACAAAGACTTTTTCAACAACAACAACAACAGCAAGCAGGACTCACACGATATTCTCCAAACACCCCACAGGCCAGACATCTCAATTATTCGCAACAGGAAGCGACGCAGAGGAAGAAGAGCCGGATGCCTCGTCCGGACCCGCAGAAGGCAACTAGGAAAGCTGCCGTTACCGTCAATATTACTCGCCAACGTGCAATCATTGGACAATAAACTAGACGAGGTACGATCACGAATATCCTACCAGCGGCACATCAAAAACTGTAATATCCTGTTTCATGGAATCGTGGCTGAATGATAACATGGATATTCAGCTAGCAGGATACACGCTGCACCGGCAGGATAGAACAGCATAGGTGGGGGGGGCAGTCTGTGCATATTTGTAAACAACAGCTGGTGCAAGAAATCTAAGGAAGTCTCTAGATTTTGCTCACCTGAAGTAGAGTATATTGTGATAAATTGCAGGCCACACTACTTGCCTAGAGATTTCTCAGCTATACTTTTCGTGGCAGTTTATTTACCACCACACACAGATGCCGGCACTAAGACTGCACTCAGCCAGCTGTATAAGGAAATAAGCAAACAGGAAACCACTCACCCAGAGGCGGCGCTCCTAGTGGCCGAAACTTAAATCAGTTCAACCAAATCTCTATCAACATGTTAAATGTGCAACCAGAAGGAAAAAATTATAGATCACCTGTACTCCACACACAGAGACACGTACAAAGCTCTCCCTCGCCCTCCATTTGGTAAATCCGACCACAACTCTATCCTCCTGATTCCTGCTTACAAGCAAAAATTCAAGCAAGAAGCACCAGTGAAGCAATGGTCAGATGAAGCAGATGCTAAACTACAGGACTGTTTTGCCATCACAGACCGGAACATATTCCGGGAATCTTCCGATGACATTGAGGAATGCACCACATAAGTCACTGGCTTTATCAATAAGTGCATTGAGGACGTCGTCCCCACAGTGACTGTACGTACATACCCCAACCAGAAGCCATGGATTACAGGCAACATTCGCACTGAGCTAAAGGGTAGAGCTGCCGCTTTCAAGGTGTGGGACTCTAACCCGGAAGCTTACAAGAAATCTTGCTATGCTCTGCGACGAACCATCAAACAGGCAAAGAGTCAATACAGGGCTAAGATTGAATCATACTACACCGGCTCCGAAGCTCGTCGGATGTGGCAGGGCTTGCAAACTATTACAGACTACAAAGGGAAGCACAGCCGCGAGCAGCCCAGTGACACGAGCCTACCAGATGAGATAAATCACTTCTATGCTAGCTTTGAGGCAAGCAACACTGAAGCATGCATGAGAGCATCAGCTGTTCCGGACGACTGTGTGATCACGCTCTCCATAGCCGACATGAGCAAGACCTTAAAACAGGCCAACATTCACAAGGCTGCGGGGCCAGATGGATTACCAGGACGTGTGCTCCGGGCATGTGCTGACGAACTGGCAGGTGTCTTCACTGACATTTTCTAAATTGAGTCTGTAATACCAACGCGCTTTAACTTCTTGGATATAGGGGGCGCTCTTTTCATTTTTGGATAAAAAACGTTCCCGTTTTAAACAAGATATTTTGTCACGAAAAGATGCTCGACTATGCATGTAATTGACAGCTTTGGAAAGAAAAAACTCTGACGTTTCCAAAACTGCAAAGATATTATCTGTGAGTGCCCCAGAACTAATGCTACAGGTGAAACCAAGATGAAATTTCATACAGGAAATGGTCCAGATTTTGAATGCCCTGTGTTCCAATGTCTCCTTTTATGGCTGTGAATGCGCCAGGAATGAGCCTGCACTTTCTGTCGTTTCCCCAAGGTGTCTGCAGCATTGTGACGTATTTGTAGGCATATCATTGGAAGATTGACCATAAGAGACTACATTTACCAGGTGTCCGCCCAGTGTCCTCCGTCAAAATGATTGCGTAATCTCCAGGTCCATGCACGTTCTATTTTCTTCAGAGGAGAAAGTCAACTGCCACGAATGATTTATCATCGATAGATATGTGAAAAACACATTGAGGATTGATTCTAAACAACGTTTGCCATGTTTCTGTCGATATTATGGAGTTAATTTGGAAAAAAATGGCATTGTAATGACTTATTTTCTGTTTTTTTCTTACCCAAACGTGATGAACAAAACGGAGCGATTTGTCCTACACAAATAATATTTTTGGAAAAACTGAACATTTGCTATCTAAAAGAGTCTCCTCATTGAAAACATCTGAAGTTCTTCAAAGGTAAATGATTTTATTTGAATGCTTTTCTTGTTTTTGTGAAAATGTTGCATGCTGAATGCTAGGCTAAATGCTATGCTAGGCTATCGATACTCTTACACAAATGCTTGTTTAGCTATGGTTCAAAAGCATATTTTGAAAATCTGAGATGACAGTGTTGTTAACAAAAGGCTAAGCTTGAGAGCAAATATATTTATTTCATTTGCGATTTTCATGAATAGTTAATGTTGCGTTATGGTAATGAGCTTGAGGCTGTATTCACGATCCCGGAGCCGGGATGGCTAGAATCAAGAGGGTTTAAGCAGACCACCATAGTCCCTGTGCCCAAGAACACAAAGGCAACCTGCCTAAATGACTACAGACCTGTAGCACTCACGTCCGTAGCCATGAAGTGATTTGAAAGGCTGGTAATGGCTCACATCAACACCATTATCCCAGAAACCCTAGACCCACTCCAATTCGCATACCGCCCAAACAGATCCACAGATGATGCAATCTCTATTGCACTCCACACTGCCCTTTCCCATCTGGACAAAAGGAACACCTATGTGAGAATGCTATTCATTGACTACAGCTCAGCGTTCAACACCATAGTACCCTTAAAGCTCATCACTAAGCTAAGGAACCTGGGACTAAACACCTTCCTCTGCAACTGTGTCCTGGACTTCCTGATGGGCCGCCCCTGATGACACAACAGTGTTAGGCCTGATCACCGACAACGAAGAGACAGCCTATAGGGAGGTCAGAGACCTGGCCGGGTGTTTGCAGAATGACAACCTATCCTTCAACGTAACCAAGACTAAGGAGATGATTGTGGACTACAGGAAAAGGAGCACCGAGCACATCCCCATTCTCATTGACGGGGCTGTAGTGGAGGAGGTTGAGAGCTTCAAATTCCTTGGTCTCCACATCACCAACAAACTAGAATGGTCCAAACACACCAGTCGTGAAGAGGGCACGACAAAGCCTATTCCCCCTCAGGAAACTAAAAAGATTTGGCATGGGTCCTGAGATCCTCAAAAGGTTCTACAGCTGCAACATTGAGAGCATCCTGACCGGTTGCATCACTGCCTGGTACGGCAATTGCTCGGCCTCCGACCGCAAGGCACTTCAGAGGGTAGTGCATACAGCCCAGTACATCACATGGGGCAAAACTGCCTGCCATCCAGGACCTCTACACCAGGCGTTGTCAAAGGAAGGCCATGAAAATTATCAAAGACCCCAGCCACCCGTCATAGACTGTTCTCTCTACTACCGCATGGCAAGCGGTACCGGAGTCGAGGACAAACAGGCTTCTCAACAGTTTTTACCCCCAAGCCATAAGGCTCCTGAACAGGTAACCAAATGGTTACCCAGACTATTTGCATTGTGTTCCCCCCCAACCCTTCTTTTACGCTGCTGCTACTCTCTGTTGATCTTATATGCATAGTCACTTTAACTATACATTCATGTACATAATACTTCAATTGGCCCGACAAACCAGTGCTCCCGCACATTGGCTAACCGGGCTATCTGCATTGTGTCCCACCACCCTCCAACCCCTGCTTTTACGCTACTGCTACTCTCTGTCCATCATATAGGCATAGTCACTTTACCCATGCCCAAATGTATTTTTACTGTTGTTTTATTTCTTTACTTACCTACACACACACACACACACACACACACACACACACACACATACTTTTCCCCCCCGCACTATTGGTTAGAGCCTGTAAGTAAGCATTTCACTGTAAGGTCTACACCTGTTGTATTCGGCGCACGTAACAAATAAACTTTGATTTGATTTTACACCAACCAATTTTTTTTCAAATTGGCCATTCCAAACTGGCCAATTTGTTTCCATGAGGCCCCCAAACTGGCCAATTTTTTGTTGCCCACTGGGCTAAGGATGGAACAGCCCATCTGACATACAGACTACTCTTTCAATGACCCTTTGAGTCGGATGATGACTGAACCAAAGACAGGTGAAAAGGAAATGGAGGAGGAGAAGGAAACATTGTCTCCACTGGAAGGATGAAGAGAGGAGGAAACAGCAGCTGAGGGAAAGGTCTTGGAACAAAGAAAAGATCCAGGAGCTAAGCCTAAAGCAACAAAAAAGGCTTCATCCTCAACCACCAGCAGCACCAGAAGAACCAGGCAAGCACCTGGTTATCTTAAGGATTATGTGGTCGAGTTTCCCACACCAAAGGGCAAGCCCACCAGAGCTCAAAGTGGGGATGGATCAACTGTACGTTTCAGCCATCAACCATGGACAGTATCTTCAATATGCAACTCGGAATTGGATAAGGATTGGTGTCTGTCTTCACTTGTAGCCTGTGAGAAAGACCTGATCATGTGATAGAGAGCCATGTGAGTGAGAGGCAGTTCGGATTGCGCAGCACTCAGGGAGAATGGCACAATGCACCACGCTGGGCCGAAAAAGGCATGCATTTTTTTACGGTGCATTACGGCCACAAAGGGGATGGTGCCGTGAAATTCTAGGCATTATCAAGTGCTTGTCAAATTGTGAATTAGAGACTATCGGAGTGTGTCCAGCCAGCGCAAAAAAAAACAAAGCAGAGCTCATGCCTTTCAAGCAACTTTTTTCAATTCATCATTAGTCTCATCATGCAGCCTTACAATGTATTAAAAATCAAAACATAGTGTATAGTCCAACATTTGTAGAACAACTAAAGTTAAATTAATGTCTGTAAATTAAGTATATAGGAGTACCTATTTCTTTGTTAACCGCTCAACACAGAATAGCCGCATGTGCGCACTCCCCCAAATCATTGGAGAAAATATTTATATTTTATTCAGCTTTGTTCAATTGTATTCTTCATACTATTAAATAATATAAAATAATGCCACAGAATTCTAAGCAAATCTTATCTGCTAAATTAACTCGTGTAGCCCATGGCCATTTGGCAAACCACATCCGACCTAACATAAGGACAACTCAGAGTATGCTATTCTGTTCTTCTGAAATATACTACATTTTCTTCATATCATGCTCTTTGAGAACCATCTAAAATAAATAATTGATTTATTGTGATGGTGTAGGCTATATTACATGGATTTATTCAACCTCTTAAATTCTAGATACTCCAAACGTCTGCATC
Source organism: Oncorhynchus nerka (assembly GCF_034236695.1). NCBI lineage: Eukaryota > Metazoa > Chordata > Actinopteri > Salmoniformes > Salmonidae > Oncorhynchus > Oncorhynchus nerka. Next base: position 14,670,096 of record NC_088420.1, on the reverse strand, counting down.
AGTGGCTTGTAGGCTATGTGTGGAAGCCAGTAGATTAACCTTTTTGGGATAGGGGGCAACATTTTCACTTTTGGAATGAATAGCGTGCCCAGAGTGAACTGCCTCATACTCTGTCCCAGATGCTAATATATGCATATTATTATGCAGTTTCTAAAACTGTTTGAATGATGTCTGTGGGTATAACATAACTCAAATGGCAGGCAAAAACCCGAGAAAAAAATCCAAACAGGAAGTGGGAAATCTGAGGTTTGTCATTTTTTAACTCACCCCTATCGAATACACAGTGGGATATGTTTTTTTTTGCACTTCCTAAGGCTTCCACTAGATGTCAACCGTCTTTAGAACCTTGTTTCAGGCTGCTCGTGTGAAGGGGGGCCGGACGGGAGCTGTTTGACTAAGGGGTCTGCCTACAGCAGTTCTCAGTCACACACTTTCACTTGAGAGGTAGCTCTCGTTCCATTGCTTTTCTACAGACAATGGAATTCTCTGGTTGGAACATTATTGAAGTTTTATGATAAAAACATCCTAAAGATTGATTCTATACTTAGTTTGACAAGTTTCTTCGACCTGTAATATAACTTTTTGAACGTTTCGTCCGAATGGACCAGATCGCGCTTTTGGATTTGTTTACAAAACGCCCTAAAAAAGAAGCTATTGGAGATAAATGGACATAAATGATGGACATTATCGAACAAAACAAGCATTTATTGTGGAACTGCGATTCCTGGGAGTGCATTCTGATGAAGATCATCAAAGGTAAGTGAACATTTATAATGCTACTTATGAATAATGTTGACTACCCAACATGGCGGATATTTCTCTGGCTGGTTTGGGCTCTGAGCGCCGTTCTCAGATTATGCTTTTTCCGTAAAGTTTTTTTGAAATCTGACACAGCGGTTGCATTAAGGAGAAGTGTATCTAAAGTTCCATGTATAATAGTTGTATTTTCATCTATTTCTGTGAATTCATGTGTCTCTCTGCAATATCACTGCATGTTTTGGAACTACTGATGTAAATGTAAACTAATGTAAATGTAAAATAAGATTTTTGGATATAAATATGAATTTTATCGAACAAAACATACATGTATTGTGTAACATAAAGTCATATGAGTGTCATCTGATGAAGATCATCAAAGGTTAGTGATTCATTTTATCTCTATTTGTGCTTTTTGTGACTCCTCTCTATGGCTGGGTTTTTCTGTGAGTTGGTGGTGACCTAGCATAATCGTCTGTGGAGCTTTCGCTGTAGCATTTTTGAAATCAGACACTGTGGCTGGATTAACTTCTTGCGTCGAGCCATCCCGGATCCGGTATCGTGACTACAGCCTCAAGCTCATTACCATAACGCAACGTTAACTATTCATGAAAATCGCAAATTAAATTAAATTAATCTATTTGCTCTCAAGCTTAGCCTTTTGTTAACAACACTGTCATCTCAGATTTTCAAAATATGCTTCTCAACCATTGCAACACAAGCATTTGTGTAACAGTATTGATAGCTAACGTAGCATTTAGCGTTAGCATTCAGCAGGCAACATTTACACAAAAAAACAGAAAAGCATTCAAATAAAATCATTTACCTTTGAAGAACTTCAGATGTTTTCAATGAGGAGACTCTCAGATAGCAAATGTTCAGTTTTTCCTGAAAGATGATTTGTTTAGGACAAATCGCTCCGTTTTCTGCGTCACGTTTAGCTACGAAAAAAAACCTGTATCCAGGATTGTGTAAATCTATCCGCAAGCTCATTAGCATGACGCAACATTAACTATTCATGAAAATCGCAAATGAAATGAAATTAATCTATTTGCTCTCAAGCTTAGCCTTTTGTTAACAACACTGTCATCTCAGATTTTCAAAATATGCTTCTCAACCATTGCAAAACAAGCATTTGTGTAACAGTATTGATGGCTAACGTACCATTTAGCGTTAGCATTCAGCATGCAACATTTTCCACAAAAACCATAAAAGCATTCAAATAAAATCATTTACCTTTGAAGAACTTCAGATGTTTTCAATGAGGAGACTCTTTTAGATAGCAAATGTTCCGTTTTTACAAAAAATATTATTTGTGTCGACTAATCGCTCCGTTTTGTTAATCACGTTTGGGTAAGGAAAAAAATTAAATAATAAGTCATTAAAACGCGAACTTTTTTCCAAATTAACTCCATAATATCGACAGAAACATGGCAAACCGATGTTTAGAATCAATCCTCAAGGTGTTTTTCACATATCTATCGACGATAAAATCCATCGTGGCATTTTACTTTCTGTTCTGAAGAAATGGAACGCGCATGGACCTACAGATTACGCACACAGGACACCGGGCGGGACACCAGGTAAATGTAGTCTCTTATGGTCAATCTTCCAATGATATGCCTACAAACACGTCACAATGCTGCAGACACCTCGGGGAATAGACAGAAAGCGCGGGCTCATTCCTGGCGCATTCACAGCCATATAAGGAGACATTGGAACACAGCGCCTTCAGAATCTGGGGCATTTCCTGTATGAAACTTCATCTTGGTTTCGCCTGTTGCATTAGTTCTGGGGCACTCACAGATAATATCTTTGCAGTTTTGGAGACGTCAGAGTTGTCTTTCCAAAGGCTGTCAATTCCATGCATAGTCAAGCATCTTTTCGTGACAAAATATTGCGCTTAAAACGGGCACGTCTTTTTATCCAATAATGACACAGCGCCCCCATATGTTCAAGAGGTTAACGAGAATTTTATCTTTAAAATGGTGCCAAATACTTGTATGTTTGAGAATTTTATTTATGTGATTTCTGTTGATTTAACCAGTCCTAGACAGGTTATTTAACTTATTTCACTGTATCACAATTCCAGTGGGTCAGAAGTTTACATACACATGGCTTCAATTGGAGGTGTAACTGTGGATGTATATCAAGGCCTACCTTCAAACTCAGTGCCTCTTTGCTTGACATCATGGGAAAATCTAAAGAAATCAGCCAAGACCTCAGAAAAGACCTCAGGATCTCGTCACGGTATCTGTGCATTCAAATTGCCATCTGTAAAATGCAATTGTGTTCGTTGACCGTAGCTTATGCCTGCCCATACCGTAACCTCACAGCCACCATGGGGCACTCTGTTCACAACGTTCAGCAAACAATCAGCAAACCGCTTATCCACATGACGCCATACACGTGGTCTGCAGTTTTGAGGTTGGTTTGACGTACTGACAAATTCTCTAAAAACGCCATTGGCTTATGGTAGAGAAATGAACATTAAATTCTCTGGAAACTGCTTTGGTGTACAAACCTGCAGTCAGCCTGCCAATTGAACACTCCCTCAAAACTTGAGACATCTGTGGCATTGTGTTGTGTGACAAAACTGCACATTTTAGAGTGGCCTTTTATTGTCCCCAGCACAAGGTGCACCTGTGTAATGATCATGTTGTTTTACCTGTTGAGTGTAGGGGGCAGTATTTTGATGTTTGGATGAAAAACGTACCCAAATGAAACTGCCTATTTCTCCGACCCAGAATCTAGAATATGCATATAATTGAAATGGACATTGAAATATAATCTCCCAATGCATTTGAAAACAGTATATGCCACACATAGAACATACAGCAATGGCTACATAACTACACATGCAGTAATAACAATTGTTGAAATTGTGAAATGTCCTATGTAGGAAACAGTTTGTGTCAAAACAAATACGTTGCTGCTAACACCTCTAAGGCTCTGTGTTTACACAGGTATCCCAATCCTGATATTTTTTGCACCAATTGGTCTTTAATCAGATCAGATATTTTGCCAAGAATTGGCCAAAATATCAGAATTGGGCTATCTGTGTAAACGCAGCCTAATACCTCTACTTCTAAATATTCTTGTATAATTTATTTATTCATATGCCATTCATTATGAATCCTGTATTTAGTTTTGTTTGGTTAGGATTCATCTTGTTTATCACTGTAAAATCCTATAGAATGAAACTCAATGATTTCTCTGAAAATAAAAAGCACAAATTTCCTAAGCATTCTGACGCTTGAAGATGTTTTTAAGAATAGACTATACAGGTGGTATACTATAAAACATTTTCCAAACCCCCAAAATGCCTCGTATCCAAAAAATACTTACCAGATATAAAAACCACACAAATCTATTCAAACAGTTCAACACCATAAACACAGAAAGTAGTAAATAGCTTTAGGAAATACACATAACGATATATATATAGCTTATACTCAAGACTAGATCAACCAATATGTCTATGTGATAAACTTAGAAATAAGGTTATGGCTTCATGAACTACAATATAGTAGCATAGTAGAGCTGGAAGACTTCCCATCTATGTTAGTTGTCTTCAAAGCTGCCGTTGCTGCTGCAGTTGGAGTGGAAGCGCATGGTGCTCATAGGGTCTGACACATACCCTGAAGGAGGTAGGACACAGAGGTCAGGGGTTAGGGATGATCAACAGCCGGGTCCTTTCCCAACACACACCAACACCAGCTTTGGCTGTACTCCATTTCAAATGATGAAGTTCTGTAATACCGGTATAGGATTGATGAGTGTCTTCATTAATATGCTTTTTACCATTTCGGTCAATAGGTGGAAACTGCATATTCCTCCTCAGTTCATCCAGAGACGGACCTTGGGAATCACGTCGTCCCTCGCTGAAAATAAATCATACATGAGCTGTTATAAGGCTGAATATAGTGATTATGTTTACATAATCAACCTCTACTACATATGACAATCTGCATCATGTGGTTACAGACACATTTTGTATAATGATCTCTTTAAAATGAATGAAAGATTGAGGAGGCAGTTAGACGAGGCAGGTGTAAACACATCTCTGATGTCCTCTGATGACTCTAGCATGACCCCCTGTGTAACAGCACAGGACCCCATAACCACACTCTCTCACTTCTACATCTAATATAAACAAAATGGATGAAACATTTGATTAACTGCCAGTCTGCCAGGACATTTCTAACAGGCAGAGACTTCAGCAGTAGAGAACACACACAAATCTACCTTCAGTTACTGTGTCCCTGGACACCGAATTCCCTACTAGTACTGGGCTTTACACTTAACTTGGTTATGCTTAGCAATCCAGTATATAGGCCATAGAGACAGAGACGGAGACAAAGGTCAACGTGCCCTAATAGAAAATAGAGAAACATTTGAAACTCCTTCAGTGAAATCCTCTAACCTGCTCTCTCTGTATTGTGGTCATCTGTATATGTGGAGAAGACTATATGATATACTAGCCTGGTCCCAGATAGGTGTGTGCTGTGTAGCCAACTTGAAAATAAAAGAGAGCCGCACACTCTGGGGGCTCAGATGCAAAAATGTAATATCCAACGTTTCGACAGCGAAGCTGTCTGGCTGTCGACACGTTGGATATTACATTTTTGCATCTGAGCTCCTAGAGTGTGCGGCTCTCTTTTATTTTCAAGTTTTCTACTCTGCTAGTCAGCACCTCACCTATATAGGTGTGCGTTTCTTTTTCTTCTCGATTGCTGTGTAGCTAACACCTATAGTCATTATCAACGCCAGGAAACGACCAGGCTAGTGAAGCCCTACCTCTGAGTCCAGACTGCGTAGGCACGGGCGTTGAGGGCGTACTCCAGTTCAAAGCGGGAACGGAGGGCGGCCACGTGACTTCGACCAGGACTGCCCCTCGCCAGGCAGTCAGACGAGCCAGAGGGGGACAGGGACCCACTGCTGTTACTGGAGGCTGGGGACATCAACTGTGGATCACACACATACATGTATGACATTATCATCAACAAGTGTCACATGGACAGACAAGAAAGCTAGGAAATCTGTGAACTTTCTGAAAATGTAAGCAGCATATGTTTATTCCCACTCTGGTGTAGATTCACATACTATAGAAAAACACCATACCTCCACATTGCATAGGCATTCCTCTAGTGTGGCCAGCACCTCAGAGAACTCAGGTCTATCCTGATTCGGAGGAGATAAAATAGGATTATTTAACCTATAAACTCTCTTCACAGAAAAAAGACACACACACACACAGCTGTGCTTTCTCAGTCTGCCTGTCTGTGTGGTTATGCGGATCTACCCACACATGAATCGAAGGTGAACTCTACTTGAAAAGCAAGCTTTCCATCTCCTTCTTCACTGTAAGACAACAAACACACAGCCAGATTCTACTTCACTGTAAGACAACAAACACAGAGCCAGATCCTACTTCACTTTAAGACAGCAAACACAGAACCAGATCCTACTTTACTGTAAGAGAACAAACACAGACCTAGATTGTACTTCACTTTAAGACCACAAACAGAACCAGATTCTACTTTACTGTAAGAGAACAAACACAGAGCCAGATCCTACTTCAATTTAAGACAACAAACACAGAGCCAAATCCTACTTCACTTTAAGACACCCCAGTAATGGCTGAAATGGGCTCAACGGAATACAGTAGATTGTCTTTCCATTAAATCTATAAGAACGATAAAGCTTTGTCTGGGATTTATTTTGATGCGTGTTCATTTTTTATGGAATTGGAAAATGTAATAATTAATACAGTTGAAATATATACAAATTAGTTCCGCTGAACTTAAAACAATTTACGAAAATGAACACTCGGATTACAGTGATATTATGTCTGATCTCGCAAACAATTAAATGTTTGTTCTGATGTAATATAGAGATGATTTTTAATCCAAGGGTATCCTGCTATTGACACTCTTGCTGAATTATGCAAGAGAAAGTGAAAACAACAGTAATTAATGAGGCAGTATAGACAGCACAGCTGAGGGCAGGTAGGGTACACATAGAAAGTCTTTGGCAGGTTGCAGCCCTGTTCAACCCCTTTGTTATTTTTTTTTACATTTTATTGTATTATTATTATTATTTTACCCCCTTTTTCTCCCCAATTTCGTAATATCCAATTGATAGTTACTGTCATGTCTCATCGCTACAACTCCCGTACGTGCTCGGGAGAGACGAAGGGCGAGAGACATGCGTCCTCCCGAAACACAACCCAACCAAGCTTCTTGCTTCTTAACACAGCGCACATCCAACCCGGGAGCCAGCCACACCAATGTGTCGGAGGAAACACTGTACACCTAGCGACCTGGTCAGCGTGCACTGTGCCCGGCCCGCCCCAGGAGTCGCTAGTGCGCAATGAGACAAGGATATCCCTACTGGCCAAACCCTCCCTAACCCAGACGATGCTAGGCCAATTGTGCATCGCCCCATGGACCTCCCGGTCACGGCCGGCTGTGATAGAGCCTGGGCTCGAACCCAGAGTCTCTGGTGTCTTTATGTTAATTTATTAGTACCTAGCACTTAGCTCACATGAGCGTAGCATACTTAGCACATGAACTTAGCTCACATGAATTTAGCTCATATGTAAGTATACGTAGCACTTAGTATAGTTAGCTTATGAACTTAGCTCACATGAACTTAGCATATGTAGCATTTAGCTCACATGAGCGTAGCATACTTAGCACATGAATTTAGTTCACATGAACTTAACTCACATGAACTTAGTTCATATGAATTTAGCTCACATAAATGTAGTGGTCTTTACGCTCTACGGAATCAAGGGACTATCTATTGTAGGAGGACACTGACCTCTGGACAGACATTCCAGCCCCTCATTAGCATGGCAGATATGGGTTTGGGTATGGAGTAGCCAATAGGAGGCCGGATGTGGTGGTAGGCCATGTCTGCAGCTGCTGCAGCTTGATGAGGACAGGGAGAATCCGAAATATATAACATGCTTGAAACAATCCAATACTGACTCATTGATTCACATTCTCCCAAACCAGATTGGTGTGTTTTTATTCATGCAGAGGTTACCAGGTTTCAGGTGGGCAAAGGGGATCTCTCCAGTGAGCAGCTCCCACAGACACAGGGCATAGCTGAACATGTCGGCCTTGACAGTATAGCGTGTACACTGGGTGAATATCTCTGGGGCCATCCAGCGCAGGTTCTGTACACCAACACAAGAGTCAAATTAGCAACGCAAAACACTCTGGCTACCATGGACAAATGGTTCCTCAGCACTCGCACTCACACTCACTAGCACGCACACACATTTAATTAACCTTGTGGGGACACACAATTTATAACCATTCAAAATCCTATTTTCCATTATCCTAACCTTAATCCCAAAACCTAACCTTAACCCTAAACTCCAAACCCTAAACCTAATGCTATTCCTACCTTACCCCTAAACCTACTAGAAATAGCATTTGACCTTGTGGGACAGATATTTGTTTGTTTACTATTCTTGTGGGGACTTCTGGTCCCCACAAGTATAGTTAAACACACACACACACACATTTATGGTATGGTGAACCAGGAAATTGGACTAACCCCTGGCTGCTTGGTCATATTGTCCACAACCTCAGATAACAGAAATCTGGATTCTAAAGAGAAAAAAAAGGGTTTCAAGATTCAGCCATTTTTATTTCAATATCAAGTCACTTCTGTGTAACAATTTAGTACCTTACTGTAATAGTTTCCCATAAAAAATGTCTCAAGCAAGCATTTTGTTAGGACTGTTTTGGAGCGGTCTGAGTCGGGAGGGGGAGGGATATGTAATCTGATAAATAGCTGTTATTGGGCCTTCATGACAAATTCACTATAGGAAATGGCTACTTTACCAACTGTAATCTGTCTTCATTATATTGTATGTTTATACTGTACCAGTCAAAAGTTTGGACATCTACTCGTTCCAGGGTTTTTCTTGATTTTTACTATTTTCTACATTGTATAATAATAGCAATGACATCAAAATGATGAAATAACACATATGGAATCATGTAGTAACCAAAAAAGTGTTAGACAAATCAAAATATGTTTTATATTTGAGATTCTTCAAAGAGGCCAGCTTTGTACAGCTTATGACAAGTGCTATAATATGTTATGATAGCTTTGCACACTCTTGGCGTGTGCCTTGTTAAAAGTTGATTTGAGGAATTTCTTTCCATCTTAACTCGTTTGAGCCATCAGTTGTGTTGTGACAAGGTAGGGCTGGTGTACAGAAGATAACCCTATTTGGTAAAACCCCAAGTGCACATTATGGCAAGAACAGCTCAAATAAGCAAAGAGAATTATTACTTTAAGACATGAAGGTCAGTTGCAAAAACCATCAAATAAAATAAAATAAATATTGTCACATGCGCCGAATACAACAGGTAGACCTTACAGTGAAATGCTTACTTACAAGAAAATACCTTTAAAAATTAAGAGATAAAAGTAACAAATAATTAAAGAGCAGCAGTAAAAAAAACAATAGCTAGGTGATATACAGTAAATGTGCTGGGGCACCGGTGTCGAGGTAACTGAAATAATATGTACATGTAGGTAGAGTTATTAAAGTGACTATGCATAGATAATAGCAGAGAGTAGCAGCAGCATAGAAGAGGGGGAGGGGCAATGCAAATGCAAATAGTCTGGGTAGCCATTTGATTAGATGTTCAGGAGTCTTATGGCTTGGGGGTAGAAGCTGTTTAGAAGCCTCTTGGACCTAGACTTACCACATGGTTCTGTTTTCCGTGTGGTAGCAGAGAGAACAGTTTATGACTAGGGTGGCTGGAGTCTTTGACCATTTTTAGGGCCTTTCTCTGACACCGCCTGGTATAGAGGTCCTGGATGGCAGGAAGCTTGGCCCCGGTGATGTACTGGGCCGTGTGCACTACCCTCTGTAGTGCCTTCCAGTCGGAGGCCGAGCAGTTTCCATACCAGGCAGTGATGGAACCCGTAAGGATGCTCTCGATGGTGCAGCTGTAAAACCTTTTGAGGATCTGAGGACCCATGTGTCACGCCCTGACCTTAGTATTCTTTGTTTTCCTTATTGTTTTGGTTAGGTCAGGGTGTGACATGGCTGATGTATGTGTTTTTGTACTGTTTAGGGTTTTTTGTAGGTTTATGGGGTCGTTTACTATGTAGGTGTTTATGTATGTGTATGGTTGCCTAGATTGGTTCTCAATTAGAGGCAGCTGTTTATCGTTGTCTCTAATTGGGAACCATATTTAGGCAGCCATCTTTGGGTATTTCGTGGGTTATTATCTATGTCTATGTCTAGTTGCCTGTGTCTGCACTAGTATTATTATAGCTTCACGTTCGGTGTGTTGTTTTGTATAGTTAAGTGTTCTTTGTCTTCATTAAAAGTATGTATTCATCTAACGCTGCGCCTTGGTCTCCTCCGTATGACGAACGTGACACCATGTCAAATCTTTTCAGTCTCCCGATGGGGAATATGTCTTGTCACGACTGTCTTGATGTGCTTTGACCATGTTCGTTTGTTGGTGATGCGGACGCCAAGGAACTTGAAGCTCTTAATCTGATCCACTACAGCCTTGTCGATGAGAATGGGGGCATGCTCGGTACCCCTTTTCCTGTAGTCCACAATCATCTCCTTTGTCTTGATCACGTTGAGGGAGAGGTTGTTGTCCTTGCACCACACAGTCAGGTCTCTGACCTCCCAATAGGCTGTCTCATCATTGTCGGTGATCAGGCCTACCATTCTTGTGTCATCAGCAAACTTAATGATGGTTTTGGAGTGGTGCCTGGCCGTGCAGTCATGAGTGAACAGGGAATACAGGAGGGGACTAAGCATGCACCTCTGAGGGGCCCCTGTGTTGAGGATCAGTGTGTCGGATGTGTTGTTAACTACCCTTAAAATCTGGGGGCGGCCCGTCAAGAAGTCTAGGATACAGTTGCAGAGGGAGGTGTTTAGTCCCAGGGTCCTTAGCTTAGTGATGAGCTTTGAGGGCACTATGGTGTTGAACGGTGAGCTGTAGTCAATGAACAGCATTCTCATATAGGTGTTCCTATTGTCCAGGTGTGAAAGGACAATAGAGATTGCATCATCTGTGGCTCTTTTGGGGTGGTATGCAAATTGAAGTGGGTCTAGGATTTCTTGGATAATGATGTTGATGTGAGCCATGACCAGCCTTTCAAAGTACTTCATGGCTACAGACGTGAGTGCTACAGGTCGGTAGTCATTTAGGCAGGTTAGGTGTTCTTGGGCACAGGGACTATGATGGTCTGTTTGAAACATGTTGTAATTACAGGGAGAGGTTGAAAATGTCAGTGAAGACACTTGCCAGTTGGACAGCGCATGCTTGGAGTACATGTCCTGGTAGTTCGTCTGGCCCTGTGGCCTTGTGAATGTTGATCTGTTTAAAGGTCTTCCTCTCATCGGCTGCACAGAGCGTGATCACACAGTCTTCCAGAACAGCTGATGCTCTCATGCATGCTTCAGTGTTACTTGCCTCGAAGCAAGCATAAAAGTTACTTAGCTCGTCTGGTAGGCTTGTGTCACTGGGCAGCTCGCGACTGTGCTTCCTTTTTTAATCCGTAATAATAGCCCTGACACATCCAACGAGGATTGGAGCCGGTGTAGTACGATTCAATCTTTGTACTGTATTGAGGCTTCGCTCTTTGATGGTTCGTAGGAGGGCATAGCGGGATTTCTTATAATCTTCCGGGTTAGAGTCCCGCTACTTGAAAGTGGCAGCTCTACCCATGGCTCCTGGTTGTACGTACAGTCACTGTGGGGACGACGTTTTCAATGCACTTATTGATCAAGCGCTATGATGAAACTGGCTCTCATGAGGACCGCCACAGGAAAGGAAGACCCAGAGTTACGTCTGCTGCAGAGGATAAGTTCATTTGAGTTAACTGCACCTCAGATTGCAGCACAAATAAATGCTTCATAGAGTTCAAGTAACAGACACATCTCAACATCAGCTGTTCAGAGGAGATTGCGTGAATGAGGCCTTCATGGTCTAATTGCTGCAAAGAAACCACTACTAAAGGATACCAATAATAAGACACTTGCTTGGGCCAAGAAACACAAGCAATGGACATTAGACTGGTGGAAATGTGTCCGCTGGTCTGATGAGTCCCCTTTGGTCTGCATGTGTGGTTCCCACCGTGAAGCATGGAGAAGGAGGTTTGATGATGTGGAGGTGCTTTGCTGGTGACACTGTCTGATTTATTTAGAATTCAAGGCACACTTAACCAGCATGGCTTCCACAGCATTCTGCAGCAATACACCATCCCATCTGGTTTGCGCTTATTGGTTCTTTCATGGAGTGCTGTATCAGATGACCTGGCCCCCACTATCACCTGACCTCAACCCAATTGAGATGGTTTGGGATGAGTTGGACCACAGAGTGAAGGAAAAGCAGCCAAGTGCTCAGCATATGTGGGAACTCCTTCAAGACTGTTGGAAAAGCATTCCTCATGAAGCTGGTTGAGAGAATGCCAAGAGTGTGCAAAGCAGTCATCAAGGCAAAGGGTGTCTACTTTGAAGAATCTCAAATGACATTATTATTTAATACTTTTTTGGTTATAACATGTACAGTACATGATTCCATATGTGTTACTTCATAGTTTTGATGTCTTCACTATTATTCTGCAATGTAGAAAAGAGTAATAATAAAGACTAACCCTTGAATGAGTAGGCGTGTCCAAACTTTTGACTGGTACTGTATTTTGCTGCTTACCTCCAAAATCAGCCACCACAGCATGCCCGTCCTCATAGAGTAGAATGTTGTGACTAAAAGTAGCAAATGTCATTATTGGAAGAATAACTCAAAACACTTAATTTCACATAGTCACTATAGCTTCAATTCAACATCTACTGTACACCGCTCATTGTGCTTCATTTCTACATAGAGTAAGACCCAGTATAAATTCCCCACAAAACACACATGCACCCAGCACATTTCCCCACCCCCACACACAAAACCCCACTGACCCCCACCCTCCACCGACCTGTTGAGGTCCCTGTGGATGATGGGCTGAGTGAGGTTGTGCAGGTACTCCATGCCCTTGGCCACGTCGATGGCGATGATGAGCTTGGACTGCAGATCGATGATCCTGTCCGTTGACACATCATTCCACATCATTAGAAGAACAACCACAACACTAAGTAAGAGAGATTGATGCTCCTTGGCCCTGCCAATCAACTGATACCACGGTACACAGCAGAAGATCAATAAGTCAGCTCATAGACTGTTAGACTTTATCTAAATGCAGAGTAACACTTATTATAAACTGGGTGGATTGAGCCCTGAATGCCGATTGGTTGACAGCCGTGGTATATCAGACAGTATACCACAGGTATGACAAAACATGTATCAGAGTAACACTTAGTATAGATCAATGATGATAGGTTGGAGAAACGGATGTGAAGACACTACCAAGAAATAAGACATTAAACCGTTCACAACAATTGTTTTACAGCCACAATCTGAACGTTTTCAAGTAGACAAATTTCCATAAAGAATACTGGATGATGGATCGACAACAGCACTGAACATTATACTTACATAACAATTAAAAAGTTTAAGTAACGCTTTAATGTAGATGTTCTTATGAATAATGCCTTTATAACAACTATATAACACATAACATTCATAAACTGTCATAAGTATTTTGAAATAGTTATGAGTAACGGCATGAGATGTTATAAAACCGGTTATAATGACCTTCTATAACATCTCATGTCATTACTAATGAATATTTAAAACTACTTATTACTGCTTACAACAAGTGTTATAATGTGTTATATCAACTCAGCAAAAAAAGAAACGTCCCTTTTTCAGGACCCTGTCTTTAAAAGACAATTAGTAAAAATCCAAATAACTTCACAGATCTTCATTGTAAAGGGTTTAAACACTGTTTCCCATGCATGTTCAATGAACCATAAATAATGAATGAACATGCACCTGTGGAACGGTTATTAAGACACTAACAGCTTACAGACGGTAGGCAATTAAGGTCACAGTTATGAAAACTTAGAACACTCAAGAGGCCTTTATACTGACGCTGATAAACACTAAAAGAAAGATGCCCAGGGTCCCTGCTCATCTGCATGAACGTGCCTTAGGCATGCAGCAAGGAGGTGTCATGATGTGGCCCTTTCTGGGTATAGATAGTGGCTTCCCCCTCTCTCACTCTCTCCTACATCCAGGTTCTGTTATCTCAGGTCATAAATTCCTGGAAAAAGGCTGAGAGAGGCTGAACTGAGGGCTTGAAGGCCTGTTGGAAGACAGGTCCTCACCAGACATCCCCGGCAACAACGTCGCCTATGGGCACAAACCCCCCGTCGCTGGACCCGACAGGACTGGCAAAAACTGCTCTTCTCTGATGAGTCGAGGTTTTGTCTCACCAGCGGTGATGGTCGGATTCACGTTTATCGTCGAAGGAATGAGTGTTACACCGAGGCCTGTACTCTAGAGCGGGATCAATTTGAAGGTGGAGTGTCCGTCATGGTCTGGGGTGGTGTGTCACCGCATCATCGGACTGAGTTTGTTGTCATTGCAGGCAAACTCAATGCTGTGCGTTACAGGGAAGACGTCCTCCTCCCTCATGTGGTACCCTTTCTGCAGGCTCAACCTGGCACGACCCTCCAGCATGACAATGCCACCAGCCATACTGCTCGTTCGGTGCGGGATTTCCTGCAAGACAGGAATGTCAGTTTTCTGCCATGGCCAGCGAAGAGCCCGGATCTCAATCCCATTGAGCATGTCTGGGACCTGTTGGATCGGAGGGTGATGGCTAGGGCCATTCCCCCCAGAAATGTCCGGGAACTTGCAGGTGCCTTGGTGGAATAGTGGGGTAACATCTCACGGCAAGAACTGGCAAATCTGGTACAGTGCATGTATATTCATTGTCTTTCTTTTCCTTATACAGAACCCCTACACCCCCTCACACCCGATCTCCCCACGACATGAGCTCGAAAGTCTAGGGGGTACCATAAATCTGCCTCTCAAACTCTCTGCCTCTCAAACTCTACCTATTCCAACCTTTCATCCCCATGTGCATCCCCATGTTCATCTTCCTCTGGGTGTTTAAATAAAGTGCCAGTGTGTTTAAATAAAGTTCCAGTGTGTTAACTGTTGGGCTGCTTTATTCCCCTCTAACCGTGTCAGTGAGTCACGGACCAGTAAGATACATAGTGCCGGGACAGAGAAAGGGGAAGTGAGAAAAAAAGGGCCGTAAAAATAAACTGATCTGCCCCTACGCCTCTCAATGTGTCTAAACAACAGAGATCGCACATTATGTGCAAGATGTAAAAATGAGATGCACAAGATATATAGATGCACACAGATACAACACAGCTTGCACGAAAAGCAGTGGAAGAACTGCCAGTCTCCGTTCAATTGGATGACCACCAATTTCATATCTCATTATGTCGAGCAGAATTATACAACTGAACAGCTGAATTGAGGTTCCTAGACCTAGGGAGTAACAAGATCTCTCAGATTACAGAGAACAGTTTCTTTGGTCTGCAAAGCTTAGAGACTTTAACACTGTTCAATAAATCCATCATGCAAACTGCAGCATTTGCATTCATCAACCTCACTTCGCTGACAACCATAGATTCAGGGTACATTTACTATCCATCCAGCCAGTAGGAGAAACGTGAGTGTGAGTGTGAATCTGACGCACATATTCGGTCGAGTCTTCCCTCAAGCGCTGACTAACATGATTATAAGCTCCTGGTGTCCTCTCAACATCACCGTCGGCAGCAACAGCACCCCATTGAATGTGATATTCCAGGACTGCTGGAGACCATTCTTCCAGTCTGTTGTCAACCTGAGGGCTGTAACAGGACATCTTCTGTGTGGGTCTCACTTCGTCGCAAAGTACTTCCTCTCTCTGCAGGAGTTTGAGTTGGTTCTCTCACCAGAGTTTGTGAGAAAACCAGCTGTTGACATGAATAATCTGAACAGGCTTGTGCAGCTGAGGCATTTGAAGCTGACAAGAGTGGACCTCATCGTGCAGCCAGTGCTGAGCATCATGTTCCACAACCTAACAAGGCTGGAGAGCCTGAGCTTGATCGAATGTAGGATCCTCACTCTGGAGGAGGATCTGAGCAGAGACCTGCACTCCCTCATTTTGATTCAAGTCCAATCCCGAGAGGAGTTTAGCATGTTAGAGGGCTTTCCAGAGCCACTGACCAGCCTGAGGAATATGGAGCTCTTCAGTCCTTGCCTGCACTGCAGCTGTGACGACGCCTGGCTGGACAACTGGGTCAGGAGACAGACACAATTTTTAGCAAAATTGGGAATTGGAGTTGACATGCAAAAATGAAGGTGGCGTCCAGAACTTCCCCAGGTACTCTGCGGCCCACTGTTCCCTGGACATGGACTTTGTCCTGTTCCTCTGCACCTCACTGGGCCTGCTCCTCTTCATGCTGGTGGTGCTGCTCCATCAGCTGGCCGGGGACTACCTAATGGCCTTCTACCACATCGCCTGTGGCTGGCTGGAGGAGGCCGTGCAGAGGCCCAACCCCAGTGGTCGTCACCACTACGATGCATTTGTGTCATACAGTGGGAGAGATAAGCACTGGGTGGTGGAGCAGCTGTTGCTGGGCCTGGAGCAGAGGGGGCCTCCCTTCCTTTGTCTCGGTCTACACCGCAGGGACTTCCAGCTGTGGAAGGACATCGTGGACAACATCACAGACAGCCTCTACAACAGCCGTTAGACCCTGTGTGTGGTGAATGTTGGCCTGTTTAAAGGTCTTACTCACATTGCTATGGAGAGCGTGATCACACAGTCATCCGGAACAGCTGGTGCTCTCACGCATGCTTCAGTGTTGCTTGCCTCAAAGCGTGCATAGATGTAATTTAGCTCGTCTGGTAGGCTTGTGTCACTGGGCAGCTCGTGGCTGTGCTTCCCTTTGTAGTCCATAATAGTTTTTAAGCCCTGCCACATCCAACAAGCATCGGAGCTGGTATAGAAGGATTTAATCTTTGTCCTGTATTGACGCTTTGCCTGTTTGATGGTTCGTCTGAGGGCATAATGGGATTTCTTATAAGCGTCCAGGTTAGAGTCCCGCTCCTTGAAAGCGGCAGCTCAACCCCTTAGCTCAGTGCGGATGTTGCCTGTAATCCATGGCTTCTGGTTGGGATATCTACGTACAGTCACTGAGGGGACGACGTCATCGATGCACTTACTGATGAAGCCGATGACTGATGTGGTGTCCTCCTCACTGCCATTGGAAGAATCCCAGAACATATTCCAGTCTGTGCTAGCAACAAAAAAAAATAGAACTGTTTGGCCATAATGACCATCGTTATGTTTGGAGGAAAAGGGGAGGCTTGCAAGCCAAAGAACACCATCCCAACCTTAAAGCACGGGCGTGGCAGCATCATGTTGTGGGGGTGCTTTGCTGCAGGATGGACT
This sequence comes from Oncorhynchus nerka, assembly GCF_034236695.1. Classification (NCBI taxonomy): domain Eukaryota; kingdom Metazoa; phylum Chordata; class Actinopteri; order Salmoniformes; family Salmonidae; genus Oncorhynchus; species Oncorhynchus nerka. Next base: position 14,652,927 of record NC_088420.1, on the reverse strand, counting down.
GGTGCACTTCACAAAATAGATGGAAACATGAGGTAAGAAAATTATATGGATATATTGAAGCAATATCTCAAGACATCAGTCAGGAAGTAAAAAATGTGGTCGCAAATTGGTCTTCCAAATGGATAATGACCCCAAGCATACTTCCAAGTTGTGGCAAAATGGCTTTAAGGACAACAAAGTCAAGGTATTGGAGTGACAAAGCCCTGACCTCAATCCTATAGAACATTTGTGGGAAGAACTGAAAAAGTGTGTGCAAGCAAGGAGGCCTACAAACCTGACTCAGTTACACCAGCTCTGTCAGGAGGAATGGGCCAAAATTCACCCAACTTATTGTGGGAAGCTTGTGGAAGGATACCCTAAACGTTTAACCCAAGTTAAACAATTTAAAGGCAATGCTACCAAATACTAAACTTCAGACCCACTGGGAATGTGATGAAAGAAATAAAAGCTGAAAGAAATAATTATCTCTACTATTATTCTGACATATCACATTCTTAACATAAAGTGGTGATCCTAACTTGATCCTAACCTAATTTTTACTACGATTAAATGTCAGGAATTGTGAAAAACTGAGTTTAAATGTACTTGGCTAAGGTGTATGTAAACCTCCGACTTCAACTGTATATAAGCATCAGAATGGCCTGTAAAGGGTAGGCTCTCAGCCTAACAGTCAACAGTTTCATTATTGCAATAATTAATCGATATTAAATAAAGATGATTGTTTGAAGAAATGACCAAGTCTCTCTCAGTACTGAATGTCAATAACATTTTTGCCGATGGGGATGGGATCTGCAACTTCATCTGTGCACAGGGGGATCAGAAATTGGCATCCCAGGGAATATCACACTCATTATTGAGCAGCTGGAACCAGTGGCATGCCAGAGGGGTGTCCAGGGTGGCCACCCCAAAATGTAATTCGCTACTGGCAGTTTGATGCTAATTGATATCTCATTTCACCTCTAGTTGAAAGAAGCATTTATTTTGATGTTCGGTGGCGCATTTTTTCAAATCAAGGACGAGGAAGAGAGAATATTAACGTTGGTTGCGAGACACAGAAGAAGAAGAAAAACATACAGAAGAAGAAGAGAGAATATTTCCACAGCTCCACAAGCTCTTTTCGCGATTGGCAAAAGCATTATATTTGAAGTAAGTTTTAAGGTTTAGCGTCTGGTTTTACGGAAGTTGAGTCGCTGTGTAAGTTAACGTTAGACCTTTGGCTCCATTAACTGTTTTGGGATAGGGGGCAGCATTTTCACTTTCATTTTTTTGGATGAATAGCGTGCCCAGAGTGAACTGCCTCCTACTCTGTCCCAGATGCTAATATATGCATATTATTGTTAGTATTGGATAGAAAACACTCTGAAGTTGCTAAAACTGTTTGAATGATGTCTGTGAGTATAACAGATCAGAACTCATATGGCAGGTGAAAACCTGAGAAACATCCAACCAGGAAGTGGGACATCTGAGGTTTGTAGTTTTTCAAAGCTTGGCCTACCGAATACAAATTGAGATATGGATGAGGTTGCACTTCCTAGGGCTTCCACTAGAAACTTTAGAAACTGGTTAGAGGATTCTACTATAAAGGAGGGGCTCATGAGACCTCTTTGAGTCAGTGGTCTGGCAGAGAGCCTTGGTCTCGTGACGCGCTCCCGACAGAGTTACCTCTAGTTCCAGTGCTTTTTCTGAAGACAAAGGAATTCGCTGGTTGGAACATTATTGAAGTTTTATGTTAAAAAACTTTTAAAAAACTAATCCTAACGATTGATTTCATACATTGTTTGACATGTTTCTAAAGGACTGTAACGGAACTTTTCGAGTTTTTGTCTGGATGAAGTGCCTGCGCCTCATGAAGATGGATTACTGGGCTGAACACGCTAACAAGTGGCTATTTGGACATAAATTATGGAACTTTATGGAACAAATCAGTCATTTATTGTTGAACTGAGATTCCTGGGAGTGCCTTCTGATGAAGATCATCAAAGGTAAGTGACTATTTATGGTGTTATTTCTAACATTGTTGATTCCAAAATGGGCGCTATTCCTCTGGCTGTTTAGAGTTCTGAGTGCCGTTCTCAGATTATGCTTCTTCCGTAAAGTTTAAAAAAAATCTGACACAGCGGTTGCATTAAGGAGAAGTCTATATTTAATTCTGTGAATAACACTAGTATCTTTTATCAATGTTTATTATGAGTATTTCTGCAAAATCACCGGATGTTTTGGAATCAAAACATTACTGCACGTAAGGCGCCAATGTAAACTGGGATTTTTTAATATAAATATGCACATTATCGAACAAAACAGACATGTATTGTGTAACATGATGTCCTATGAGTGTCATCTGATGAAGATCATCAAAGGTTAGTAATTAATTTTATCTATATTTCTGCTTTTTGTGACTCTGATCTTTGGCTGGAAAAATGTCTGTTTGTTTTTTCGACATGGCGGTGATCTAACATAATCATATGTTGTGCTTTAGCTGTAAAGCATTTTTGAAATCGGACACGATGGGTAGATTAACAAGATGTTTATCTTTCATTTGCTGTATTGGACTTGTTAATGTGTGAAAGTTAGGTATTTCCAAAAAATATTTTAGAATTTCGTGCGCTGCCTTTTCAGCGGAATGTTGTCGAGGCGGAACCCCTGCGCTAGAAAGGTTAACAGACAGTTAATCAAATGAGATCGGTTCCCAATTTAGCCTAACATTATGTTTACATCTGGACTAGTAATACACGCATATAGAGTGCAGTGTCGTAAGTTACAGTATATAAATGTTTAGCTAATGTGGAGAAACTAGTAGGCTATAGTTGTCAGTGTTCGGCAAGTTAACATTCAGCAATTTGAAATCCATTAACTCATTTAGATTTTCGTACTTGAACTCAAAACAAATAATTGTTATTATCAGTCTGTTAACGTTACTCAAATGATTACTACAATTTGCAGATAGCCTGTTTGCTATCGTAAAGGTGTAATAAATTATAGCTAGCTAAGTTACTTACTGCAGAGTAGGGCTAGCCATGATCTAACTAGTCATTTATGCTGGTAGTTGATTTTAAGGTACAGTCATGATAATGAGGATTTGTAATTAAGGTTGAGATTGGACTAAAATGTGGGTAATTGGATGCTTAGATGTAACCATAGACTGTCTTATTCTTTCATAGGGTCAATTAAACATGAAAAGAAAGGGAGAGATATCAGACTTCTTTTTAAAGAAGCACAAACAGGCAGATCAGGTGCAAACAGACCCCAGACCTTGCATCACCACTGGACCCCAGAGCGGCTCCCTACCTGAGACTAGTCAGAGTCAGTGTGGTCAGACTTCACAAGGACCCAGTCTACCACCAGGTCAGAGCATCTACCATGCAGTCAGTCACACGCCCTATTCAAAATTTAAGTTTAGCTTCAGCTTGTACTAGCTGATTTTGACAGATTAGGCCTCACTTTAAAATGTTGGTTGTTGATTCATGTGTTCGTGTTTTGATGGCTGTGGCATTTGTATTGTGGTTTATACACTAATCTAATGGTTCTTGTGTTATTTTAATGTATCAAGGGATGATACTGAGACCTCTGGCTCTGAACAAGAGAGTGAACCAGAGCTGTCAGGAGATGTCATCGAGCCCCTCCCAACTGCATCAAGCACCAGATATGCTGTTCCAGAAGGACCCAATGGCAGGCCAGGCCTATACTTTAAACTACACATGTTAGTTAGCAGCTGTTAGTATCTAATCTTGTGGACCCCTTAATTATACATTTCCAAAGAGATATTACACATTATTTAACGTGTATTTCAGACACTTCAAGATCCAGAAAAGAGGGTCCTGTACAGCCGTGTTTGAAAATTTCCCAGAACTCAGCATGGTACATGGAAAAGGGCTTTCAACAGCTCCTGGTATAAGGACAATTCATGGCTTGAATATTCTGTAAATCAAGATTCGACTTATTGTTTCACCTCTAGGCATTTTTCTCTGCCCAATACACCTGAATCTGCCTTCACATCACAGTCATGTTTCTCTGCCCAATACACCTGCATCTGCCTTCACATCACAGTCATGGTTTTGTAACTGGAAAAAGGCGCTGTTGAAAGATTCTGGGTTTTAGCTCCATTCGAAGGCAGAGCATCACATCAATGCTATGTATGCTTGGAATCAGCATAAAAGGGCTATTGACAGCAACTCAATGTGTTACGTCCGTCGTCGGAATGAGACCAAAACGCAGCGTGGTAAGTGTACATCTTCTTTATTTAAAATGAAGACCAAAGAACAACAAAAGATAACCGACCGCAAAGTTCTGCAGGGCTATACAGCTACTGTGCAAAAACAAGATCCCACAAACTCAGGTGGAAAACAGGCTGCCCAAGTATGATTCCCAATCAGAGACAACGATAGACAGCTGCCTCTGATTGGGAACCACACCCGGCCAACAAAGAAATAGAAAACTAGAATGCCCACCCAAATCACACCCTGACCTAACCAAATAGAGAAATAAACAGGCTCTCTAAGGTCAGGGCGTGACACAATGTTAGATGTCATAAATGAGGACCGGAAAAAGAAAGTGGAGGAAAACTGTACTTACATTAAAACAATTGCAGATGTGCTCCTATTAACTGCCACTCAAAAATATAGTGGGCATAGAGGGTCTAATAGAGGGCATAGAGAGTCTAATGACTCTCACAAGTTTTCTTTTTACAATCTTAGAAGAAATAGCAAAGCATGACCCTCTCATAGAGAAAAAGATGAATGCAATTGGCAATGTTAAGTACACAAGCCACCAAATCCAGAACAAAGTTCTTGAGGGCTTTGCTGACATGGTACAAAGTGAAATAATAAGAGAAGTAAAAGAAAGTGAAGTTTTTTGTGTAATTACAGACGAAACCAAAGATTTAAAGAAAAAATACCAAATGTCTTTAGTTGAGGTACTATTACAACGAGGCCATCCACGAAAGTGTTTCACATTTTCAGTCAGCTGACAGCTTAGATGCAGCAAGTCTCACAAAAATGATAATTGATTGCCTTGAAAAACATGGTCTGGACAACAAAAATCATCTGGTGGGGCAAGGCTATGACATTGCATCCGTAATGAGCGGAGAGCATTCTGGTGTGTCTGCACGGATTTTAAAAAGTACAAGATTAGCATTTTATGTGCACTCTAATGCACATTGTTTCAATTTGGTTCTTGTCAAGGCTGTAAAATCAGTGCCTGAGGCAGTTAACTTTCCTGCAGAAGCTTTATAACTTTGTATCTGGCTCATATGTTCATCTCAAGTGGCTTGCAGTTCAGAAAGAGCTGTATCCACAGCAGCAGCCCAGGGAACTACGGAGACTTACGGATGGAAGGTGGGCATGCAGATACATGGCATGCCGTAATCTGAGGGACAGGCTCCCAGCAGTTCTGAGAGTGCTACAGGATATCACACTTGAAAATAGTGGTGATAGAAGGCCCCTTGCCTCAACTGATCTATCTCAGATTTACATTTCATAGGGCTTTTGGTTACCTTTTGTAGTGCTTGGTGATGCCAAATGTCTTTTTGACATGCTTCAATCAAGCCCTCTTGACCGAGCAAGGGCTGTGGATCTAGTAGGTGCCCTTACAGACACATTACAGGACTACAGAAGTGAGGGTTACTTTGGAGAACTTTGGAAAGAGGTTGAAGAGATTGCAGAGCACTGCAAAATTAGTGAACAAACAGTGTGTTAAAAGACAGAAGAAATAAGCTTAAGATTTCACGACTCACTGATGATGATAGTGACCAAAGTGATGGTGAGAGCTTCCAAAGAGCTGTCTTTTATCAGGTGCTTGACAGTCTCACAGCGGAGCTGCAGAGGTGTTTGTCAAAGAAGAATTGTGAGATAATGCAAGGGGTCCAGTCTCTCAACCCAAAGAGGACAACATTCTTGAATGAGGAGCCTCTGTTGGCCTTTGCTCAGACCTCTGAGTCAGATTTAGAGGACCTCAAACATTAGGTTCATCAAACCAAGCGGCTTCTTGATAGGAGAGAGAAAGGAGGAAGGGACAGACCGTCTACTCTCCTAGACTTTGTTGTGTTTCTAGAACCTTATAAAGAGGTCTTCCATGAGCTATTTCGACTTTGTAAGATTTCTGTTGGTACACCAGTCAGCAGTGCTTCTTGTGAGAGAAGCTTCTCAGCTTTAAAACTGATTAAAAGCCACCTTAGGACAACAATGGTTGATGACAGGTTAAGTCAAGGAGGGCTCGCTCCCTCAACATGAATGAGTTTGTGAAACATTTTGCCAGTTCTCACCAGAACCGCAGAACTTTGCTGTTTTAAATCTACCTAGGATAATTTGGCACCTAGGCAGTCCCTCTGGTCATGATTAAAACCTGCACTGTGTACTAGCTAGTACACTGACATTCTAAAATGATAAATCCAAAGGATATCATGTCACACAAATTTAATTTGGTCTGGATTAGGCTAATTCCAAAAAACTTCTTTGCTATTAGTTTACATAATATATATGAGCATAAATATGATACTGTAAATTTGTAATATTGATGGGCACCAAAATGATTTTTATTTTTCAAGTCCATTGCTGCTGGTATGTCAGATTGCAGTGTGTTTTTTTGAAAAATGTACTTTTTTGAAAATAAACTATGCAATTTATGTAACACACAAATGTTATCTTATCTCCTTGGTGCTTGAGCTTTATTTTCTGAAAATATTTTTGTTCAACACAGAGATGATATATTCATAATCGGTACCTTTTTCCATAAAGTTAGAGTGAACGAAGATGGAATCTCGATGTAATTTGTAACGTCGTACAAAGCCTAGGGTCTCCATCAAACTAATGATTGTGGGATTAATGTGACGCAGTAAAGTAATTTGAATATGTTGCATGAGAAAACATCTGCTTTTATTGAAAAGTGAAAGATCCGTTTCCTGATCAATGAATGTCGATTTAACTCGTTGACTGCTAATCTATTCCTTTTGCGCATGTGAGAATCTCTGCGGAGAACCCCGTGGACCTGTAAGGCAATTTTCTGGGAATTGTGTCATTATTATGTGCATGATGTTACGACTACAAACCATTGTAATTGGGTTATTTGCGGGATTTCTTTGTCATTTCAATAGCATTGCATCTATGGTATTGACTAACATCCGGGTTTCTGATTGTAATTCAACTATTGGTATGCTTTGCCAAGACAGATCCTACCACCAGTGTTTGTTTAAGATATAAACTGAACATTTTAGCAGCTTGCTTAGTTCAAATTAAAAGTCTAATTTATTCAACATGAATGGCGGGGCGATTTCAATGTAATAAGTTTTGTCTGTTGCCTAAATGGTCTGCTGGAATAACATATTGAGAATGGAGTAGTATTTAAATAACTGAATCAAATATGAATAATATGGATATGATTTGAATATATGCTTGTCAACAACAGCAAGTGTTTGTTTCATTACCTGTAGTCTGATCAGAAGGGACAGTTACCTACATCTAATGAATTCTATGAATAGCAGATAGGTAATTGCGATAGAGCTGTGACCATGATCATTACTGATAACTAAACATGGGTATTAATTATTGCATGATAAAACTAGGCTATAATCGAAGTTGTGGGTAGTAAATGGCTGTAGTATTGTTCCCACCGAAAGAAAAAAATCTTCTTATGGATTGACTGATGTATTTTATCATTTTGCCCGCGTTACATTTTACTTTTAAAGTCTTGGACATTTCATAAGTAGGAAGCCGAAAGAGAAGAGAGAGTTGTCAAATTTGTTTTTAACTTTACCGTAGAGATAAAGGTGGCCTAATGGTTAGAGTGTTGGACTAGAAACCGAAAGGTTGCAAGATCAAAACCCCGAGCCGACAAGGTAAAAATCTATTGTTCTGCCCCTGAAAAGGGAAGCTAACCCATCTTAAATGGGCATATACACACAATTTAAATGTTTAATTAAACACTTGAATTCCTTTGATAATTTTTTTTTTACTGAAAACTTACTGGGAACCTGGGATACGACATGTATGAAATGTTTGACTGTTTTTCATTAATTAGTCTAATATAGAAAGAAACACTTATTTGAATGGTTTGTATACGACCTCTGACCTCAGTGTCTTTCCAGTGTGGTTTGATCACCCTCATTGGAAAGCCGTTTGGGTAATGAATTTAAGGTCATTTGTAATACTGATTTGAAGGTATTTTTTAATATTGATAATTATGATGAAGTTTACAGTTCTTAGCCATATTTGTGATTTGGACCAAAGGGAAGAAGGAGAGGGTGTTGTTTTTGACTAAGGGTAGGCTTCCTTAAGTCTATTTTAGTATGACCGTATGGGTACAATTATGTTTCTTTATGGAGTTTATTAAGGGTAATAATTCTAAATCGATTTTGTTATTTGAACTGATTTTGTTTTATTTTTAACCAGTATTAGTGTTTTTTTTTTACACATTACTCACATTGGGAGTCATGTGTCAAAATGGGGGAGGTACTAGTCCTCTGAGGTTTTGGATTGAAGTTTTCACACCTTGAGTGATATGTGAAGGAGTGTATTGTTGTGATGTTTGTTCTGTTCTGTTTTGATACAAATCTCACCAGATTAGGTCTGCTGGATTGTTTAGATTTCTCACGATGGTTTATACGTCTAACTTCTTGATCCTGTGGCTCTGTGGTGAAGTTGTCAGTATGATGGGGAGTATAAGCCCATTTTTAAAAATGATTTCATCATTGTCTTTGACATATGTTTAGACATTGGTATTAAGAATAATTGGTCAAATTAAAAAATGTGGCATATGCTTGTCTGGATTTCCTGAATCAGAAATGAACTGAACTAAATTGTTGTTCTGATCTGTTCTCTCTATCTATCTCTCTCTGTGTTATTACAGATGGTGTATTCATGCATAGCAGGGACAATTTGACCAAACGGTGTGGACCTAAAACCCCCTCTAACTGGCCGAGGAAAAGTGACAAAAGGCATTCAATATGGCCTTGTCCTTACCACTTCTACAGAGGGATCTGAGTCCGAACCGGTGTACAGCATCCAGTTGAAGTCATCAACTGCCTTTTCACTCAGGAGTGCAACAGAAGTCCACGTGGAGTGAGAATGGATACTGGTGCTAAATGGACAAGACATAATTGGTGGTAAAGGTGGTGGTGGCCCAGGTGAAACACTGAAATTGGGACATCATGGGCCATCCACTTCGAACTGTGAAGCTATCTGAAGAAGAAAATGAAGAAATGCCAGAAGATTGAGTGCCATAGAAGGGTTGGTCAAATGTGCCAGTAATTGATTTTAGACTTGGGAATCAGGTATCAGGTTGATTGTAGGGGTCTACACACTGCTAAAAATATAGTAATTTAGATTATCAATGCATTAGGATACTGATCTATATTATAATTGTGATAAGAAATAATTATAGGATAACTAGAATTATAGGATAATTATACTGTATGTTAATATAAATGTACATTCTGCCAATGTCAATGTGTGATAAGTTTAATTTGGGTGATAAAACCAATGTATCACTGAGCCATTCTGTGTCATTCTACATTTTGGTTGGATGATTCATTGGGTTTTGATTATGATTTGGGAACTAAATGATTTCCCTTACATATTCCTGACTACATCTCTGATGAAGACCCCAATCTTGAGCACAAGGACCCAGATGTGGAGCCCACACTGTGTGTACAAGGTGCCCAGAGATGGGTCTCTGTCACTGGTGTAGGAAGGGTTCTGAACGGGGTGGACATTTGAATCATGCTTACCCCTACCTTTGTGTATGGTGCCAGTGTGATGACTGGCCTATTTGCTGTAATGAAGCTTTCTTTTCAAAAAAATGTTTTATTCTATTTTCTGTTCCAAGTTGACTGTTTTTTGATAAGAAAGGTCTAACACTTAGCAACCCAAAGGGATGTTGTTGGATGAAATGTCAGGCACCAGAAATATGTATTTTGTTTGTTTCAATGTATGGTTAACAATAATTATGTGATGCTTGTACCCTTAGATTTTTATAGAAGAAGCTTAGCTTTTTGAAAGGGGAATGTGAGGGGAAAATGATGCATTCACCTTATTTGTTTGAGATTAATAGTTAGAAATTATTAACTTAACTAATACTGTAGTAAGACATTTCTTTCCTTCATTCTGAGTGAACTGAGAGGAGTTTTTTGAAGCTGATTAAGTGATGGCTAGGTAAAAACCTGCTGGCATTCCATAGATAAGATGTGGTGGGTGTCACCGAGATAGAGAGAGCATGGAGGAACAGAACAAAAGCCTCAGTATTCTTAATCTTCCTGGCATCTGGAAGGTGGCCCCAATCTATATGGGGTGGGGTTGAACCAGCTATGACTGAGCAATCTTGGTATGAGGTATATAAGGAACAGCATGGTCTGTAAAGGATAGGCTCTCAGCCTAACAGTCAAGGCTGTTGGGTTGACTGTCTCATTGCAATATTGTATCAATATTAAATAAAGATGATTGTTTGTAGAAATGACCAAGTCTCTCTCAGTATTGAATTTCCACGACAAAACTCTCTTGGTAAATAGTGTGGTCTACAACTTATCATGAGATACTCTACCTCAGGCAAGCAAAACCCTGAGACTTCATTAATATTATATTTTGCGCACCAGCTGTTATTGACAAATAGACCCCTTGTCTTACCGAAGGCAGCTGTTCTATCCTGCCGATATACGGACAACCCGGCCAGCTGTATGTTATGTCTGTATCAGGTTTGAAGGTAAGACCCTAAAGTCGAAGTAACTAAAGTTTATTACCCTCTCTTGGGTAGGGGGCAGAATTTTCACGTCCGGATGAAAAGCGTGCCCAAAGTAAACTGCCTGTTACTCAGGATATGCATATAATTGGTAGATTTGGATAGAAAACACTCTAAAGTTTCTAAAACTGTTAAAATAATGTCTGTGAGTATAACAGAACTGATATGGCAGGCAAAACCCATCCCCCCAAAATAATTTTCAGCCTACCACTGTTTTCAATGGCCGTCACTTTTATTATAAGGCGAAATCCTCCCAGATTGCAGTTCTTAGGGATTCCACTAGATGTCAACATTCTTCAGAAAGAGTTTCATGCTGGTTTTGGAAAAATTAGCCAGAAATTGTAGTTTTTCTAAATGGCTTCTATTTTGGCTGTAGTGTATCCAAGCACGTGGAAGAGAGCTCGTTCTTTGGTATTTTTCTCTCCGGTAAAGACAATAATGATTCTCTGTCTTAAATGTTATTGTTTATTTACATATTAGGGTACCTAAGGTTTGATTATAAACGTTGTTTGACTTGTTTCAAATCGAATCAAATCAAATCAAATCAAATTTTATTTGTCACATACACATGGTTAGCAGATGTTAATGCGAGTGTAGCGAAATGCTTGTGCTTCTAGTTCCGACAATGCAGTGATAACCAACAAGTAATCTAACTAACAATTCCAAAACTACTGTCTTATACACAGTGTAAGGGGATAAGGAATATGTACATAAGGATATATGAATGAGTGATGGTACAGAGCAGCATACAGTAGATGGTATCGAGTACAGTATATACATATGAGATGAGTATGTAGACAAAGTAAACAAAGTGGCATAGTTAAAGTGGCTAGTGACATAAGAATGCAGTCGATGATCTAGAGTACAGTATATACATATGCATATGAGATGAATAGTGTAGGGTAAGTAACATTATATAAGGTAGCATTGTTTAAAGTGGCTAGTGATATATTTACATCCTTTCCCATCAATTCCCATTATTAAAGTGGCTGGAGTTGGGTCAGTGTCAATGACAGTGTGTTGGCAGCAGCCACTCAATGTTAGTGATTGCTGTTTAACAGTCTGATGGCCTTGAGATAGAAGCTGTTTTTCAGTCTCTCGGTCCCAGCTTTGATGCACCTGTACTGACCTCGCCTTCTGGATGATAGCGGGGTGAACAGGCAGTGGTTTGGGTGGTTGATGTCCTTGATGATCTTTATGGCCTTCCTGTAACATCGGGTGGTGTAGGTGTCCTGGAGGGCAGGTAGTTTGCCCCGGTGATGCGTTGTGCAGACCTCACTACCCTCTGGAGAGCCTTACGGTTGAGGGCGGAGCAGTTGCCGTACCAGGCGGTGATACAGCCCGCCAGGATGCTCTCGATTGTGCATCTGTAGAAGTTTGTGAGTGCTTTTGGTGACAAGCCGAATTTCTTCAGCCTCCTGAGGTTGAAGAGGCGCTGCTGCGCCTTCTTCACGACGCTGTCAGTGTGAGTGGACCAATTCAGTTTGTCTGTGATGTGTATGCCGAGGAACTTAAAACTTGCTACCCTCTCCACTACTGATCCATCGATGTGGATAGGGGGTGTTCCCTCTGCTGTTTCCTGAAGTCCACAATCATCTCCTTAGTTTTGTTGACGTTGAGTGTGAGGTTATTTTCCTGACACCACACTCCGAGGGCCCTCACCTCCTCCCTGTAGGCCGTCTCGTCGTTGTTGGTAATCAAGCCTACCACTGTTGTGTCGTCCGCAAACTTGATGATTGAGTTGGAGGCGTGCATGGCCACGCAGTCGTGGGTGAACAGGGAGTACAGGAGAGGGCTCAGAACGCACCCTTGTGGGGCCCCGTGTTGAGGATCAGCGGGGAGGAGATGTTGTTGCCTACCCTCACCACCTGTGGGCGGCCCGTCAGGAAGTCCAGTACCCAGTTGCACAGGGCGGGGTCGAGACCCAGGGTCTCGAGCTTGATGACGAGCTTGGAGGGTACTATGGTATTGAATGCCGAGCTGTAGTCGATGAACAGCATTCTCACATAGGTATTCCTCTTGTCCAGGTGGGTTAGGGCAGTGTGCAGTGTGGTTGAGATTGCATCGTCTGTGGACCTATTTGGGCGGTAAGCAAATTGGAGTGGGTCTAGGGTGTCAGGTAGGGTGGAGGTGATATGGTCCTTGACTAGTCTCTCAAAGCACTTCATGATGACGGAAGTGAGTGCTACGGGGCGGTAGTCGTTTAGCTCAGTTACCTTAGCTTTCTTGGGAACAGGAACAATGGTGGCCAAATGTTTGGAAAAGTTTATTAGTAACGTTTGGGATTCATTTTGCCAGCTAAACTGAGTTTTTATGGATATAAAGAAGGACATTATCGAACAAATGGACCATTTGTGATGTATCTGGGACCTTTTGGAGTGCCAACGGAAGAAGATCATCAAAGGTAAGGCATTTATTATATCGCTATTTCTGACTTTCATGTCGCACCTCTGCCTGGTTGAAATATGTTTTTCATGGTTTTGTATGCGGGGCGCTGTCCTTGGATAGTCGCATGGTGTGCTTTCGCCGTAAAGCGTTTTTGAAATCTGACACAGCAGCTGGATTAACAAGAAGTTACACTTTATTTTGATGTATTACACTTGTGATTTTACGAAGGTTAAATATTTATAATTCTGTAGATTGAATTTCGCGCTTTGCAATTTCTCCGGGTGTTGGCCAGGTGGGGCGCTACCGTCCCACCTGCCCATAAGAAGTTAAATCGATCACGGGCAGGCAAAGGGACAGGACGGCAAGCATGCTCAGAGTCAGGTCAGACAGAGGTCGGTAATCCAGAGTAGTGGGGCAAAGGGACAGGACAGCACGCAGGCTCAGGGTCAGGGCAGGTAGATGTTGGTAATCCAGAGTAGTGGGGCAAAGGTACAGGACGGTAGACAGGCACAGGGTCAGGGCAGGCAGAGGTCAAAAATCCAGAGTAGTGGGGCAAAGGTACAGGATGGTAGACAGGCTCAGGGTCAGGGTATGCAGAAAGGTCAAAACTGTGAAAACTAGGAAACAGGCACTATAGACAGGACAGGAGAAAGGGAGGAAACACTGGTTGGTCTGAATGAACAAAACGAACTGGCAACAGACAAACAGAGAACACAGGTATAAATACACAGTGGATAATGGGGAAGATGGGCGACCCTGTAGGGGGGTGGAGACAATCACAAAGACAGGTGAAAAATATCAGGGGTGTTAACAGTATGTTATCTATGTCATCGTTCACCACAATGTCCCATTGGTAGGATAGATCGTCAAGTTTGTTTTCCAGTCATAGTACGTTGGCCAACAGAACCGATGGTAATGGCAATTTACTGACTCACCTACGAATCCTAACAACGCACCCCAACCGTCTCCCTTGGGCCTGGTCTCCGGAGAGCAGTATATCATTCGCGTCGGACTTATTAAAGAAAAACTTGAACCTGATTGATTGAACATCGCTGAGACCTGAAAATAGCTGTGCAGTGACACTCCCCATCCAACCTGACAGAGCTTGAGAGGATCTACAGAGAAGAATGGGGAAACTCCCCAAATACAGATGTGCCGAGCTTGTAGCGTCATACCCAAAATGACTTGAGACTGTAATCGCTGCCAAAGGTGCTTCAACAAAGTACTGAGTAAAAGGTCTCTATACTTATGTGAATGGGATATTTCAGTTTTGTTTATACCTTTTCAACGTTTAAAAAAAAAAAGTTTTTGCTTCATCATCATGCGGTATTGTGAAAAAGAAAAGGGAAACAATTATTTCATACATTTTATAAGGCTGTAATGTAACAAAATTTGGAAAAAGTCAAGGGGTCTGAATACTTTCCCAATGCACTGTATGTAAATGTAATAATTCTGTTTGCTTTTTTTAATACATTTGCAAAAATGTCTAAAAACCTGTTTTTGCTTTGTCATCATGGGGTATTGTGTGTATATTGATGAGGGGGGGGGATCAATTTTAGAATAAGGCTGTAACGTAACAAAAAGTGGAAAAAGTGAATGGTTCTGAATATTTTCTGAAACTGCTGTATATGTTTAGACAGAGTAAGAGTGCAGTAGTCCATTGACAGGTCTAAGATCAGTTCAGAACCACCTCTTCTGATCCTGGACATTGACAGCGCTATAAACACAGTAACAGTGAGGTCAAATGACAGGTCTGAGATCAGCTTAGGGCCTCACCTCTTCTGCTCGTGCAGCAGGGAGAACAGGGAGCCCCCGGAGACATATTGGGTGGCTATGGCGAACTGGCTGGGGTCATCCAGACATGCCCCCACAAACTGGATGACACAGGGGTGGTTGAGACGACACAGGATGGACACCTCCCTGCAGAACATGTCCACGTCTGACTTGGAGCAGTACGTGTTGGCCCGATACCTATAGAGAGGAGAATTAAAAGTTAGTTCATATTTAATTAATTTGTGTCTTAACATTTTATTTAATATTTTAGTAGTTTGTGCTTTAGCATTTTATGTTGTATTTTAGTTGTTCGTATTTTCATTCGTTTTGCGAGCCAAGAACAGTGCTAACCAATGTAAGTAATCCTTAGGCCTACCTACCTTTTGATGGCAACGACCTTGTTCTTACACTTGCCTCTATAGACCTTTCCAAATGAGCCTGTGGGTAGAAAATATATTCTACTATTCAATATGGTCTGTATGTGCATAAACCATGTTGTTAAGGAAAACAGTATAGTAACAGAATCTGTCCGTAATACCTGAACCAATGATCTCATTGAACTCCAGGTCAGAGAGCTGCAGTTGGAAGCTTGAGTGGAGGCTGGCCCGGAGGAGAAGAACATCTGCCTTTTCTAAAGAGAGATAGTCATGGTCATTTGGATCTCATTTTGAATCAAGTGATCAATGATCAAGAAATTTGGCAAAAACCAACAGACATCAGGTAGGCTAAACTAGGGGCGGCAGGGTAGCCTAGTGGTTAGAGCGTTGGACTAGTAACCGGAAGGTTGCAAGTTCAAATCCCCGAGCTGACAAGGTACAAATATGTCGTTCTGCCCCTGAACAGGCAGTTAACCCAATGTTCCTAGGCTGTCATTAAAAATAAGAATTTGTTCTTAACTGACTTGCCTAGTTAAATAAAGGTAAAAAGAATAGGAAAATATATAATTGACCATCAGTCAGTCAACAGATTATCATTAAGCTGGTGTTTACTATATTGATTACCAGATCATAATTAAAAGACACACGGAGTCTAGGGCTGTCCCCGACTAAACCTTTGTCGAACATGAGTTGTCTGTTCATTTGACCAGTCGATTGGTTGAAATTGTTTAAAACTTGTATTTTTCCCAACATTGACCATATGTTATTAAGTCAAATCAACTATATTCACTGAGCTTGTCTGATACTTTAAGCACACTGTTTGAATAAATAATTAAGACACACAAATGACTAGAGGGAGTCCGGCCAGCAGTTGATTTGATTGTGCCGGGCCTGGCTCAGACTTCCTGCGCTGTGTTAAAAAAAAGATGACGTGCACCCGTTGTCTCTCGCTCCTCCCTGCTGCAGCGACCACCACAGAACATCAAAGTATTTAACACGTTGTCTGTGTTGCTGAAGCTGCAAGATGCACTGCATTTGGAAAGTATTCAGACCCCTTCCCTTTTTTCACATTTTTGTGACGTTACAGCCTTATTCTAAAATTGATTAAATCTACACATAATACCCCATAACGACAAAGTGAAAACAGTTTTTATTTTAGCAAATGTATATAAAAATAATAAAACAAAATACCTTATTTACATAAATATTCAGACCCTTTGCTATGAAATTGTGTTTCCAATGATCATCCTTGAGATGTTTCTGCAACTTGATTGGAGTCCACCTGTGGTCAATTCAATTGATTGGACTTGATTTGGAAAGGCACACACTTGTCTATATAAGGTCCCACATTTGACAGTGCATGTCAGAGAAAAAACAAAGCCATGAGGTCGAAGGAATTTTTCATAGAGCTCCGAGACAGGATTGTGTTGAGGCACACATCTGGGGAAGGGTACCAAAACATTTCTGCAGCATTGAAGGTCCCCAAGAATGCAGGGGTCTCGATCATTCTTAAATGGAAGAAGTTTAAGAACCACCAAGACTCTTTCTAGCGCTGGCCGCCCGGGCAAACTGAGCAATCAGGGGAGAAGGGCCTTGGTCAGGGAGGTGACCAAGAACCAGATGGTCACGCTGACATAGCTCCAGAGTTCCTCTGTGGAGATGGGAGAACCTTCCAGAAGGACAACCATTTTTGCAGCACTCCACCAATAAGGCCTTTATGGCAGTGGCCAGACGGAAGCCAATCCTCAGTAATAGGGACATGAAAGCCAGGTTGGAGTTTGCCAAAAGGCACCTAAAGACTCTCAGACCATGAGAAACAAGATTGGCCTGAATGTCAAGCGTCACGTCTGGAGTAAACCTGGCATCATCCCTACGGTGAAGCATAGTGGTGACAGCATCATGCTGTGGGGATGTTTTTCAGCGGCAGGGACTGGGAGACTAGTCAGGATCGAGGGAAAGATGAACGTAGCAAAGTACAGAGAGATCCTTGATGAAAACCTGCTCCAGAGCACTCAGGACCTCAGACTGGGGGCGAAGGTTTTACCTTCCAACAGGACAACGAAACTAAGCACACAGCCAATATAACGCAGGAGTGGCTTCGGGACAAGTCTCTGAATGTCCTTGAGTGGCCCAGCCAGAGCCCTTACTTAAACCCGATCGAACATCTCTTGAGAGACCTGAAAATAGATGTGCAGTGACGCTCCCCATCCAACCTGACAGAGTTTGAGAGGATCTGCAGAGAAGAATGGGAGAAACTCTCCACATACAGGTGTGCCAAGTTTATAGAATCATAACCAAGAAGACTCGAGGCTGTAATCAATGCCAAAGGTGCTTCAACAAAGTACTGAGTAAAGGGTCTGAATACTTGTGTAAATGTGATGTTTCAGTTTTGTATTTGTAATACATTTGCACAAAATTCAAAATAAATGTTTTTGCTTTGTATCATTCATTATGGGATATTGTGTGTTGATTGATGAAGGGAAAATAAATGATTTAATCCATATTAGAATAAGGCTGTGACGTAACCAAATGTAGAAATTGTCAAGGGGAATACTTTCTGAATGCACTGTAATTACACAATTTCTGACTGAAAAGTTCTGTTACCAAAATCGCTGATTTGTTTAGGAAAAACAGTCCCTATTCCCTAAACCTCTTAACGTGACACATGTATGCATCGCATGTACGTGACCAAAGACCTATTCTCACGGGACTAGTATTATTAGAGAACATTGGTTATCTAATTATTACTCCAGAATGTCCGCTATTCCAGAGTACGATTCGGAAGGGATTCGTTTTTTCCCCTGTCATTTTTAAAATATATTTTCTATAAATTGACAGTTTTGACGGAAGCCTGGAGGTTTTTATTCTAGGCATGAAGATACAGTATTTTAACATGTCCAGGTGATAGGGCCACACCTATAACTTGAGCTTGGTTCCCAAGTTTCTTAACTGTACCAAACCATCTTTGGTATAGTGTCGCTATAATATTTGAATTGAGAAAGTGTGATCATAATCATTAGGATATTTTAGCAATCTGTAGTACTTACTAAATGCCCCCAGATGTGAGCTAAACAGTTACATTTTTTAAGGGTTTAGATGAGAAAGTGAATTTATAATTTCAAACATTTAGGTCAGTTGTATGCTGCTTTGTGATCTATTAAAAGCAAGGGTTGCATTAAATGGGCACAATATTTTGTTTTAATGATGCATTTGACAATATTCAATTAATACGCACAAAACATATAAACAAAAACATTCACTGTGAAAGTTGATGTAGGCCATTAATATATAGTTTATATGTAGCACTTAGTTAAATTTTATCCAATCAGTTATTGTGATCTTTTCCAAACCAAGAGAAACATCTGTCAAACTCAGATATTTTTTCAAAACACAGGGATGTCGATTCACACGGGACTAGTATTATCAGAAGACCTTGGAGTTCACCAATAAACAGAAGGCTAATCTGGTTGGAATTGTTTCTCTCCTGCCATGTAAAAATGAATGACATGGCAGATTAGGACGGGACTAAAATTACAGATGTGGTGTTTTGTACTCATGCACATAATTATGTTTACCCGACCCCTAGTAAAACTAATTCCGTCGGAATAGGACCCAATAGGGCCTGACCTATAGCATATCATAATCGCAACAATAAATTGGTTATTACAAACTCTGAACACATGTGACAGCAAAATGGATGCAGAGTAAGTGAGAAATAAACTCGAAAGGGGGGAATGTTTGTTTACTGGTTGCTCAGGAGGTAAAGGGGAAGTCGGATGTGTGGAATAAATGTGACTAGTTGTGGAAAATCCTGGAGATCAAGAAAAAGAAGGCGAGGAGCAAGCGCTGCGTGTATATTATGTCTCTGCCAAACAGATGCTGAATAGAATACAATATCATTTCCCTGAGCGTTTGGAACAATATAAACACTAAATAAATGTGTGTGCCAATGTTTTCTTTGTTAAGCATTTATTACAGCAAAGACTAAAAACAGTCACATTCATTAGTGAATGCAATTTCCGAATTGGAACGTTTTATTTATTGTTTAAGTTAATTAATTAAGGCTGGCTTAATTTTATATGAAAACTATAATTCTTGATTGCATTTCAAATCATGAATGACTCATATGCTGTGTGATGACATGAACCAATTAATGATTGATTGATACAGTAGCCTATTTAAGAATTAAAATATAGACCTAAGTAAATTACGGTATTTAGACAAAACAGGATGCGGTTTTAGGCTTACAGCTCAATGGTAGTTATCTTCTTATGTCTGGGGGCAGTATTGAGTAGCTTGGATGAATAAGGTGTCCAGAGTAAACTGTCTGCTACTCAGGCCCAGTTGCTAATATATGCATATTATTAGTAGATTTGGATAGAAAACACTCTGTCGTTTCTAAAACTGTTTGAATGATGTCTGTGAGTATAACATAACTCATATGGCAGGCGGAAACCTGAGAACAAATCCAACCAGGAAGTGGGAAATCTGAGGTTTGTAGTAATGCTTGTGAATATACAGTGTCTATGGGGTCATATTGCACTTCCTAAGGCTTCCACTAGATGTCAACAGTCTTTAGAACCTTGTTTGAGGCTTCTACTGTGAAGGAGGGGGGAATGAGAGCTGATTGAGTCAGGCGTCTGGCAGAGTGCCATGAGCTCATTCAGGTGCGCTCCCGTGAGAGGTAGCTGCGTTCCATCGCATTTCTACAGACAAAGGAATTCTCTGGTTGAAACATTATTGAAGATTTATGTTTAAAAACATCCTACAGATTGATTCTATACATCGTTTGACATGTTTCTACAAACTGTAATGGAATGCGCGTCGTGAATTTGGATTTGTGAACTCAAGGCGCAAACAAAAAGAAGGTATTTGGACATAAATGGACTTTATCGAACAAATCAAACATTTATTGTGGAACTGGGATTCCTGGGAGTGCATTCTGATGAGTATCATCAAAGGTAAGTGAATATTTATAATGCTATTTCTGACTTCTGTTGACTCCACAACATGGCGGATATCTGTATGGCTTGTCTGAGTGCTGTACTCAGATTATTGCATGGTGTGCTTTTTCGGTAAAGCTTTTTGAAGTCTGACACAGCGGTTACATTAAGGAGAAGTTCCTCTAAAGTTCCATGCGTAACACTTGTATTTTCATCAACATTTATGATGAGTATTTCTGTAAATTGATGTGGCTCTCTGCAAAATCACTGAATGTTTTGGAAGCAAAACATTACTGAACGTAATGCTCCAATCTAAACTGAGATTTTTGTATATGAACTTTATCGAACAAAACATACATGTATTGTGTAACATGAAGTCATGTGAGTGTCATCTGATGAAGATAATCAATGGTTAGTGATGTATTTTATCTCTATTTCTGCTTTTTGTGACTTCTCGCTTTGGCTGGAAAAATGGCTGTGTTTTTCTGTGACTAGGTACTGACCTAACATAATCATTTGGTGTGCTTTCGTCGTAAAGCCTTTTTGAAATTGGACACTGTGGTGGGATTAACAACAAGTTTATCTTTAAAATGGTGTAAAATACTTGTATGTTTGAGGAATTTTAATTATGAGATTTCTGTTGTTTTGTATTCGGCGCCCTGCACTTTAACTGGCTATTGTCACATCGATCCCGTTAGCTGGATCTAAGCCATAAGAATTTTTAAACAAGGCTGCTATACAGTACTAAGCCTACTAATGATAATGACATTACTTATTATTCTGATAATGATTATAATAATAATAACATTAAGAAGGAGATCAAGAAAAAGGAGCATTATTATCGTTATAATTATTATTTTTGTGACAATTTGGAACAGCTTAAAAAACATTAAAGAATTATAATTAAAACCAGAGAGGCTGTTCTAATGGGAAAAAGTGTAAAGCCTTTATCACAGTAAAGCAAAGATTAAAAACAAATGAATTTGCGGAATTGTTTAGTTCACATGAAGTTGGTTGAGGCTTGGTGCTCACGGAATCAGTAGGTTGTTTAACAAACACTCAAACAGGCAACAGAAGCAGGAAAAGGCAACTCCGGGATGCTGTCTAGTGTCTGTGTTCTTTTGCCCATCTTAATCTTTTATTTTTATTGGACAGTTTGAGATATGTCTTTTTCTTTGCAACTCTGCATAGAAGGCCAGCATCCCAGAGTTGCCTCTTCACTGTTGACGTTAAGACTGGTGTTTTGCGGGTACTATTTAATGAACCTGCCAGTTGAGGACTTGTGAGGCATCTGTTTCTCAAACTAGACACTCCAGTGTACTTGTCCTCTTGCTCAGTTGTGCACCGGGGCCTCCCACTCCTCTTTCTATTCTGGTTAGGGCCAGTTTGCTCTGTTATGTGAAGGGAGTAGTACACAGATTGTGCGAGATCTTCAGTTTCTTGGCAATTTCTCGCATGGAATAGCCTTCATTTCTCAGAACAAGAATACACTGATGAGTTTCAGAAGAAAGTTCTTTGATTCTGGCCATTTTGAGGCTGCAATAGAACCCAAAAATGCTGATGCTCCAGATACTCAACTAGTCTAAAGAATGTCGGTTTTATTGCTTCTTTAATCATAACAACAGTTTTCAGCTGTGCTAACATAATTGCAAAAGGGTTTTCTAATGATTCATTAGCATTTTAAAATTATAAACTTGGATTAGCTAACACAACGTGCCATTGGAACACAGGAGTGATGGTTGCTGATAATGGGCCTCTGTAGGCCTATGTAGATATTCCATAAAAAATCAGCTGTTTCCAGATACAATTGTGATTTACAACATTAACAATGTCTACACTGTATCAATTTGATGTTATTTTAATGGACAAAACATTTGCTTTTCTTTCAAAAACAAGGAAATCTCTAAGTGCCCCCCAACTTATGAACGGTAGTGTAAGTGATCCCCAAATCAATGTAGTTCACATCATATTTGCGCCTCTTTGATGGTCCAACATTTGGCGTACCCCCCACGGCATTGCGTGTACCCCAGTTTACGCGGACCCCAGAATACCTGTCTTCGACAATAAGGCAAGGGCTGTTTTCTCATCTCCTTATTCTGCTGCTGCCTCCACCTCATTGTTCTCAACACCAATATGCTGGGGAACTTTGCTATGAAAGGCGGAAATTCAACAGCGACCGCTATCCAATCCGGGAGAAAGCACATTTGTTATTAAATAATATAATTGTTCTTAGTGTTGAGTCATTGTTCTTATGTAATATAACCATATACAATTTAGTGTTGAGTCATTGTTCTTATGTAATATAACCATATACAATTTAGTGTTGAGTCATTGTTCTTATGTAGTATAACCATATACAATTTAGTGTTGAGTCATTGTTCTTATGTAATATAACCATATACAATTTCGTGTTGAGTCATTGTTCTTATGTAATATAACCATATACAATTTAGTGTTGAGTCATTGTTCTTATGTAGTATAACCATATACAATTTAGTGTTGAGTCATTGTTCTTATGTAATATAACCATATACAATTTCGTGTTGAGTCATTGTTCTTATGTAATATAACCATATACAATTTTGTGTTGAGTCATTGTTCTTATGTAATATAACCATATACAATTTAGTGTTGAGTCATTGTTCTTATGTAATATAACCATATACAATTTAGTGTTGAGTCATTGTTCTTATGTAATATAACCATATACAATTTAGTGTTGAGTCATTGTTCTTATGTAATATAACCATATACAATTTAGTGTTGAGTCATTGTTCTTATGTAATATAACCATATAGAATTCCAGCAGCACTTGACAGAGTGATGGACTGTGCCATCCCCATGGCCTCCACAATGGATCAGTCCACTCAGACAGGCGCCAATTAGACAGGTGTCTTGTACACAATATTATTTTCTTTATTTTTTGCTAACCCCATTTAGTCTACTAAAAAAATCTTGGTCGACCAACAGCCTATCCACCAAACAATCGACCAGTCGAATAAATGGGGTCAGCCCTACCTGAGTCACATAGCAACAGTAACCAGTGAGCTTTTTTCTCTCTTTTTGTTGTTGTTATTTTATTTATTTTTTACATTGGCCTGTTGTTTGCTATTGTCGATTACCATATAATCATATATAGGAGACAAACTCTAATAAGTCCCATAGCAACAGTAACCAGTGAGCATGTCACTGTCAGCTGACAGTGATGTGAAGTGTTGCTTGGGTGATGCAGGACACAGCGTGTCATGTGCTTCACTTTACTCCAGTACCTTTGGTCATGCTTTTGATCTTGCCCAGGGGGGACGGCACAGACACGTAGGACCCATCTGAAAGACTCGTGACAAGATAAACAGGATGATTATCACATTACATTGTACATTGTTGTATGTATTCAGCAATCTTGGTGAGGTGTTATCTTGCACTTTGAACATTACACATGTTAATTAATAGTCAACATTCTCTCCTTTGTAGACCTATTATTTATTCATTTTTTGAAAATAACATTTACTTGTGTTGTATTCTATCATCTTGGTGAGGTGTTATCTTTGAACATTACTAATGTTTATAGTCAACATCCTCTCCTTTGTTGGCCTCTCCTAAAGATACATAGCATTAGATGTACATTATATAGCATAGCAAAGACATACATTATAGCATCGAAAAGAGAACATTAGTTCTCTCAATTGTCATAATTCCTTACATCCTCTCTCCTTGGCTCCTTAAAATGTATTGGAGAAGAACATCAGAGGTTCCTCCCCTCTGACCTTCTCCTCCAATGCATTTTGAGAAGGCGGTAAGTATAGAGAACATGAGGAATCAAGCAAATACAATTGAGATTCACCCTATGAGATGGCCCTAGATGTTAGGGCCTTGAAGTCCAAGTGCACCAGTGATCCCCTCCTCTCCCACTCACCTCCGCCAGGCTGAGAGTACTCGTTACATGGGGAGTCATCCAGGGGACGCTTGTAGTGTTTGAGCAGAGTGACGATGGTATCATGACCTGGAGTAGGGACACCGGGACAGGGTCACAGATACAGGGATATACAGAAAGGGTTGTTATTTCATTACAGTACAACGGTTTGATTTGTTTGATCGTAGCTAGCTACATAGCTAGCTACATAGCCGTCTCTGTATCAAAGATAATTGTGTAGTCTAGAGCGATTTTCTAGGTTACCTAGCCAGCTATTGTCGTTCTTTTAACGCAACGTAACGTAATCAACACTGCTAGCTAGCCAGCTAGCCCCCAAATCAACAACGCAGCCACTGCCAGCTAGCCTACTTCAGCAGTACTGTATCATTTTTAATCATTTTAGTCAATAAGATTCTTGCTACGTAAGCTCAACTTTCTGAACATTCGAGACGTGCAGTCCACTTGTCATTCCAATCTCCTTTGCATTAGCGTAGCCTCTTCTGTAGCCTGTCAACTATGTGTCTGTCTATCCCTGTTCTCTCCTCTCTGCACAGACCATACAAACGCTCCACACCGCGTGGCCGCGGCCACCCTAATCTGGTGGTCCCAGCGCGCACGACCCACGTGGAGTTCCAGGTCTCCGGTAGCCTCTGGAACTGCCGATCTGCGGCCAACAAGGCAGAGTTCATCTCAGCCTATGCCTCCCTCCAGTCCCTCGACTTCTTGGCACTGACGGAAACATGGATCACCACAGATAACACTGCTACTCCTACTGCTCTCTCTTCGTCCGCCCACGTGTTCTCGCACACCCCGAGAGCTTCTGGTCAGCGGGGTGGTGGCACCGGGATCCTCATCTCTCCCAAGTGGTCAATTCTCTCTTTCTCCCCTTACCCATCTGTCTATCGCCTCCTTTGAATTCCATGCTGTCACAGTTACCAGCCCTTTCAAGCTTAACATCCTTATCATTTATCGCCCTCCAGGTTCCCTCGGAGAGTTCATCAATGATCTTGATGCCTTGATAAGCTCCTTTCCTGAGGACGGCTCACCTCTCACAGTTCTGGGCGACTTTAACCTCCCCTCGTCTACCTTTGACTCATTCCTCTCTGCCTCCTTCTTTCCACTCCTCTCCTCTTTTGACCTCTCCCTCTCACCTTCCCCCCCTACTCACAAGGCAGGCAATACGCTCAACCTCATCTTTACTAGATGCTGTTCTTCCACTAACCTCATTGCAACTCCCCTCCAAGTCTCCGACCACTACCTTGTATCCTTTTCCCTCTCGCTCTCATCCAACACTTCCCACACTGCCCCTACTCGGATGGTATCGCGCCGTCCCAACCTTCGCTCTCTCTCCTCTTCCATCCTATCATCTCTTCCCTCTGCTCAAACCTTCTCCAACCTATCTCCTGATTCTGCCTCCTCAACCCTCCTCTCCTCCCTTTCTGCATCCTTTGACTCTCTATGTCCCCTATCCTCCAGGCCGGCTCAGTCCTCCCCTCCCGCTCCGTGGCTCGACGACTCATTGCGAGCTCACAGAACAGGGCTCTGGGCAGCCGAGCGGAAATGGAGGAAAACTCGCCTCCCTGCGGACCTGGCATCCTTTCACTCCCTCCTCTCTACATTTTCCTCTTCTGTCGCTGCTGCTAAAGCCACTTTCTACCACTCTAAATTCCAAGCATCTGCCTCTAACCCTAGGAAGCTCTTTGCCACCTTCTCCTCCCTTCCTGAATCCCCCTCCCCTCCCCCTCCTCCCTCTCTGCAGATGACTTCGTCAACCATTTTGAAAAGAAGGTCGACGACATCCGATCCTCGTTTGCTAAGTCAAACGACACCGCTGGTTCTGCTCACACTGCCCTACCCTGTGCTCTGACCTCTTTCTCCCCTCTCTCTCCAGATGAAATCTCGCGTCTTGTGACGGCCGGCCGCCCAACAACCTGCCCGCTTGACCCTATCCCCTCCTCTCTTCTCCAGACCATTTCCGGAGACCTTCTCCCTTACCTCACCTCGCTCATCAACTCATCCCTGACCGCTGGCTACGTCCCTTCCGTCTTCAAGAGAGCGAGAGTTGCACCCTTCTGAAAAAACCTACACTCGATCCCTCCGATGTCAACAACTACAGACCAGTATCCCTTCTTTCTTTTCTCTCCAAAACCCTTGAACGTGCTGTCCTTGGCCAGCTCTCCCGCTATCTCTCTCAGAATGACCTTCTTGATCCAAATCAGTCAGGTTTCAAGACTAGTCATTCAACTGAGACTGCTCTTCTCTGTATCACGGAGGCGCTCCACACTGCTAAAGCTAACTCTCTCTCCTCTGCTCTCATCCTTCTAGACCTATCGGCTGCCTTCGATACTGTGAACCATCAGATCCTCCTCTCCACCCTCTCCGAGTTGGGCATCTCCGGCGCGGCCCACGCTTGGATTGCGTCCTACCTGACAGGTCGCTCCTACCAGGTGGCGTGGCGAGAATCCGTCTCCTCACCACGTGCTCTCACCACTGGTGTCCCCCAGGGCTCTGTTCTAGGCCCTCTCCTATTCTCGCTATACACCAAGTCACTTGGCTCTGTCATAACCTCACATGGTCTCTCCTATCATTGCTATGCAGACGACACACAATTAATCTTCTCCTTTCCCCCTTCTGATGACCAGGTGGCGAATCGCATCTCTGCATGTCTGGCAGACATATCAGTGTGGATGACGGATCACCACCTCAAGCTGAACCTCGGCAAGACGGAGCTGCTCTTCCTCCCGGGAAGGACTGCCCGTTCCATGATCTCGCCATCACGGTTGACAACTCCACTGTGTCCTCCTCCCAGAGCGCTAAGAACCTTGGCGTGATCCTGGACAACACCCTGTCGTTCTCAACTAACATCAAGGCGGTGGCCCGTTCCTGTAGGTTCATGCTCTACAACATCCGCAGAGTACGACCCTGCCTCACACAGGAAGCGGCGCAGGTCCTAATCCAGGCACTTGTCATCTCCCGTCTGGATTACTGCAACTCGCTGTTGGCTGGGCTCCCTGCCTGTGCCATTAAGCCCCTACAACTCATCCAGAACGCCGCAGCCCGTCTGGTGTTCAACCTTCCCAAGTTCTCTCACGTCACCCCGCTCCTCCGCTCTCTCCACTGGCTTCCAGTTGAAGCTCGCATCCGCTACAAGACCATGGTGCTTGCCTATGGAGCTGTGAGGGGAACGGCACCTCAGTACCTCCAGGCTCTGATCAGGCCCTACACCCAAACAAGGGCACTGCGTTCATCCACCTCTGGCCTGCTCGCCTCCCTACCACTGAGGAAGTACAGTTCCCGCTCAGCCCAGTCAAAACTGTTCGCTGCTCTGGCCCCCCAATGGTGGAACAAACTCCCTCACGACGCCAGGACAGCGGAGTCAATCACCACCTTCCGGAGACACCTGAAACCCCACCTCTTTAAGGAATACCTAGGATAGGATAAAGTAATCCTTCCCCCCTTAAAAGATTTAGATGCACTATTGTAAAGTGGCTGCTCCACTGGATGTCATAAGGTGAATGCACCAATTTGTAAGTCGCTCTGGATAAGAGCGTCTGCTAAATGACTTAAATGTAAATGTTATGGTGGCATTCACTATAAACAAACCCATTATTACCGCATCATACCCATCTACCAAAGTCACCATTAGTAGTGCTACTACTGCAGTGTCTACTACTACTACTACCACATGTATGACTACTACTACTACTACCTACCACTACTACTACTACTACTACTACCACATGTATGACTACTACTACCACATGTATGACTACTACTACCACATGTATGACTACTACTACTGTATGTATGATTACTACTACTGTATGTATGATTACTACTACTGTATGTATGATTACTACTACTACATGTATGACTACTACTACTACATGTATGATTACTACTACTACATGTATGATTACTACTACTCCATGTATGATTACTACTACTACTACTACCTACAACTACTACTACATGTATGACTACTACTACTACTACTACCTACCACTACTACTACATGTATGACTACTACTACTACATGTATGATTACTACTACATGTATGACTACTACTACTACTACTACATGTATGATTACTACTACTACATGTATGAATACTACTACTACTACTTCTACATGTATGATTACTACTACTACACGTATGATTACTACTACTACTACTACCTACCACTACTACTACATGTATGATTACTACTACTACATGTATGAATACTACTACTACATGTATGATTACTACTACTACACGTATGATTACTACTACTACTACTACCTACCACTACTACTACATGTATGACTACTACTACTGTATGTATGATTACTACTACTACATGTATGATTACTACTACTACATGTATGATTACTACTACTGTATGTATGACTACTACTACTGTATGTATGACTACTACTACTGTATGTATGATTACTACTACTACATGTATGATTACTACTACTCCATGTATGATTACTACTACTACTACTACCTACAACTACTACTACATGTATGACTACTACTACTACTACTACCTACCACTACTACTACATGTATGACTACTACTACTACATGTATGATTACTACTACATGTATGACTACTACTACTACTACTACATGTATGATTACTACTACTACATGTATGAATACTACTACTACTACTTCTACATGTATGATTACTACTACTACACGTATGATTACTACTACTACTACTACCTACCACTACTACTACATGTATGATTACTACTACTACATGTATGAATACTACTACTTCTACATGTATGATTACTACTACTAAACGTATGATTACTACTACTACTACTACCTACCACTACTACTACATGTATGACTACTACTACTGTATGTATGATTACTACTACTACATGTATGATTACTACTACTACATGTATGATTACTACTACTGTATGTATGATTACTACTACTACATGTATGATTACTACTACTACATGTATGATTACTACTACTACTACTACCTACCACTACTACTACATGTATGATTACTACTACTACATGTATGATTACTACTACTACTACTACTACTACCTACCACTACAACTACATGTATGATTACTACTACTACTACTACCTACCACTACAACTACATGTATGATTACTACTACTACTACTACCTACCACTACTACTACATGTATGACTACTACTACTACATGTATGACTACTACTACTACATGTATGATTACTACTACTACATGTATGAATACTACTACTACTACTTCTACATGTATGATTACTACTACTACACGTATGATTACTACTACTACTACTACCTACCACTACTAGTACATGTATGATTACTACTACTACATGTATGAATACTACTACTACTACTTCTACATGTATGATTACTACTACTACACGTATGATTACTACCACTACTACTACCTACCACTACTACTACATGTATGACTACTACTACTGTATGTATGATTACTACTACTACATGTATGATTACTACTACTACATGTATGATTACTACTACTGTATGTATGATTACTACTACTACATGTATGATTACTACTACTACATGTATGATTACTACTACTACTACTACCTACCACTACTACTACATGTATGATTACTACTACTACATGTATGATTACTACTACTACTACTACTACTACTACCTACCACTACAACTACATGTATGATTACTACTACTACTACTACTACTACTACCTTCCACTACAACTACATGTATGATTACTACTACTACTACTACCTACCACTACTACTACATGTATGACTACTACTACTACATGTATGACTACTACTACTACATGTATGATTACTACTACTACTACTACCTACCACTACTACTACATGAATGATTACTACTACTACTACCACTACTACTACATGTATGAATACTACTACTACATGTATGATTACTACTACTACCACTACTACTACATGTATGACTACTACTACTACATATATGAATACTAGTACTACATGTATGATTACTACTACTACTACTACCTACCACTACTACTACATGTATGACTACTACTACTACACGTATGATTACTACTACTACTACCTACCACTACTACTACATGTATGACTACTACTACTGTATGTATGATTACTACTACTACATGTATGATTACTACTACTACACGTATGATTACTACTACTACCTACCACTACTACTACATGTATGACTACTACTACTGTATGTATGATTACTACTACTACATGTATGATTACTACTACTACATGTATGATTACTACTACTGTATGTATGACTACTACTACTGTATGTATGACTACTACTACTGTATGTATGATTACTACTACTACATGTATGATTACTACTACTCCATGTATGATTACTACTACTACTACTACCTACAACTACTACTACATGTATGACTACTACTACTACTACTACCTACCACTACTACTACATGTATGACTACTACTACTACATGTATGATTACTACTACTACATGTATGAATACTACTACTACTACTTCTACATGTATGATTACTACTACTACACGTATGATTACTACTACTACTACTACCTACCACTACTAGTACATGTATGATTACTACTACTACATGTATGAATACTACTACTACTACTTCTACATGTATGATTACTACTACTACACGTATGATTACTACCACTACTACTACCTACCACTACTACTACATGTATGACTACTACTACTGTATGTATGATTACTACTACTACATGTATGATTACTACTACTACATGTATGATTACTACTACTGTATGTATGATTACTACTACTACATGTATGATTACTACTACTACATGTATGATTACTACTACTACTACTACCTACCACTACTACTACATGTATGATTACTACTACTACATGTATGATTACTACTACTACTACTACTACTACTACCTACCACTACAACTACATGTATGATTACTACTACTACTACTACTACTACTACCTTCCACTACAACTACATGTATGATTACTACTACTACTACTACCTACCACTACTACTACATGTATGACTACTACTACTACATGTATGATTACTACTACTACTACTACCTACCACTACTACTACATGAATGATTACTACTACTACTACCACTACTACTACATGTATGAATACTACTACTACATGTATGATTACTACTACTACCACTACTACTACATGTATGACTACTACTACTACATATATGAATACTAGTACTACATGTATGATTACTACTACTACTACTACCTACCACTACTACTACATGTATGACTACTACTACTTCATGTATGATTACTACTACTACATGTATGATTGCTACTACTACACGTATGATTACTACTACTACTACCTACCACTACTACTACATGTATGACTACTACTACTGTATGTATGATTACTACTACTACATGTATGATTACTACTACTACACGTATGATTACTACTACTACCTACCACTACTACTACATGTATGACTACTACTACTGTATGTATGATTACTACTACTACATGTATGATTACTACTACTACATGTATGATTACTACTACTGTATGTATGACTACTACTACTGTATGTATGACTACTACTACTGTATGTATGATTACTACTACTACATGTATGATTACTACTACTCCATGTATGATTACTACTACTACTACTACCTACAACTACTACTACATGTATGACTACTACTACTACTACTACCTACCACTACTACTACATGTATGACTACTACTACTACATGTATGATTACTACTACATGTATGACTACTACTACTACTACTACATGTATGATTACTACTACTACATGTATGAATACTACTACTACTACTTCTACATGTATGATTACTACTACTACACGTATGATTACTACTACTACTACTACCTACCACTACTACTACATGTATGATTACTACTACTACATGTATGAATACTACTACTTCTACATGTATGATTACTACTACTACACGTATGATTACTACTACTACTACTACCTACCACTACTACTACATGTATGACTACTACTACTGTATGTATGATTACTACTACTACATGTATGATTACTACTACTACATGTATGATTACTACTACTGTATGTATGATTACTACTACTACATGTATGATTACTACTACTACATGTATGATTACTACTACTACTACTACCTACCACTACTACTACATGTATGATTACTACTACTACATGTATGATTACTACTACTACTACTACTACTACTACTACCTACCACTACAACTACATGTATGATTACTACTACTACTACTACCTACCACTACTACTACATGTATGACTACTACTACTACATGTATGACTACTACTACTACATGTATGATTACTACTACTACATGTATGAATACTACTACTACTACTTCTACATGTATGATTACTACTACTACACGTATGATTACTACTACTACTACTACCTACCACTACTATTACATGTATGATTACTACTACTACATGTATGAATACTACTACTACTACTACTACATGCATGTATGATTACTACTACACTACTACTACTACATGTATGATTACTACTACTACATGTATGATTACTACTACTACATGTATGACTACTACTACTACATGTATGATTACTACTACTGCATGTATGATTACTACTACTACTATGTATGATTACTACTACTACATGTATGATTACTACTACTACTACTACTACTACTACTACTACTACATGTATGATTACTACTACTACTACTACCTACCACTACTACTACATGTATGATTACTACTACTACATGTATACTACTACTACTACTACTGTATACTACTACTACTACATGTATGATTACTACTACTACTACTACTACTACTACCTTCCACTACTACATGTATGATTACTACTACTACTACCTACCACTACTACTACATGTATGACTACTACTACTACATGTATGATACTACTACTACTATGATTACTACTACTACTACTATACCACTACTACTACATGAATGATTATACTACTAGAACCACTACTACTACTTGTCACCAAAAGCACTACTACTACTACATGATGATTACTACTACATCCCACTACACCGCCTGGTATGACTACTGCTACTACCTCAATGAATACTCTACCACATGTATGATTACTACTACTACGCATCACCGGGGGCACTACTACTACCTGTATGACTACTACTACCACCCGATGTTACAGGAAGGCCATAAGATAGATCATCAAGGACATCAACCACCCGATTAACCACTGCCTGTTCACTACCGCTATCATCCAGAAGGTAGGTCACTACAGGTGCATCAAAGCTGGGACTGATGAGACTGAAAAACAGCTTCTATCTCAAGGCTATCAGACTGTTAAACAGCCACCATTGAGTGATTACTACTACACACTGTCATTGACACTGACCCAACTCCAGCCACTTTAATAATGGGAATTATATGAAATGATACTAAATATATCACTAGCCACTTTAAACAATGCTACCTTATATAATGTTACTTACCCTACATTATTCATCTCATATGCATACGTATATACTGTACTACATGTACATCATCGACTGCATCTACTACTACTACTAATACATGTATCACTACCACTTTAACTATGCCACTTTGTTTACTTTGTCTACATACTCATCTCATATGTATATACTGTACTCCACTACTATCTACTGTATGCTGCTCTGTACCATCACTCACTCATATATCCTTATGTACATATTCTACTGTATGTATATCCCCTAACACTGTGTATAAGACAGTAGTTTTAGAATTGTTAGTTAGATTACTTGTTGGTTATCACTGCATTGTCGGAACTAGAAGCACAAGCATTTACTACATGTATGCATTAACATCTGCTAACCATGTGTATGTGACAAATAAAATTTGATTTGATTTGATTAGTACTACATGTATGATTACTACTACTACTACTACCTACCACTACTACTACATGTATGACTACTACTACTTCATGTATGATTACTACTACTACATGTATGATTGCTACTACTACACGTATGATTACTACTACTACTACCTACCACTACTACTACATGTATGACTACTACTACTGTATGTATGATTACTACTACTACATGTATGATTACTACTACTACACGTATGATTACTACTACTACCTACCACTACTACTACATGTATGACTACTACTACTGTATGTATGATTACTACTACTACATGTATGATTACTACTACTACATGTATGATTACTACTACTGTATGTATGACTACTACTACTGTATGTATGACTACTACTACTGTATGTATGATTACTACTACTACATGTATGATTACTACTACTCCATGTATGATTACTACTACTACTACTACCTACAACTACTACTACATGTATGACTACTACTACTAGTACTACCTACCACTACTACTACATGTATGACTACTACTACTACATGTATGATTACTACTACATGTATGACTACTACTACTACTACTACATGTATGATTACTACTACTACATGTATGAATACTACTACTACTACTTCTACATGTATGATTACTACTACTACACGTATGATTACTACTACTACTACTACCTACCACTACTACTACATGTATGATTACTACTACTACATGTATGAATACTACTACTTCTACATGTATGATTACTACTACTACACGTATGATTACTACTACTACTACTACCTACCACTACTACTACATGTATGACTACTACTACTGTATGTATGATTACTACTACTACATGTATGATTACTACTACTACATGTATGATTACTACTACTGTATGTATGATTACTACTACTACATGTATGATTACTACTACTACATGTATGATTACTACTACTACTACTACCTACCACTACTACTACATGTATGATTACTACTACTACTACTACTACTACTACTACCTACCACTACAACTACATGTATGATTACTACTACTACTACTACCTACCACTACAACTACATGTATGATTACTACTACTACTACTACCTACCACTACTACTACATGTATGACTACTACTACTACATGTATGACTACTACTACTACATGTATGATTACTACTACTACATGTATGAATACTACTACTACTACTTCTACATGTATGATTACTACTACTACAAGTATGATTACTACTACTACTAGTACCTACCACTACTATTACATGTATGATTACTACTACTACATGTATGAATACTACTACTACTACTTCTACATGTATGATTACTACTACTACACGTATGATTACTACCACTACTACTACCTACCACTACTACTACATGTATGACTACTACTACTGTATGTATGATTACTACTACTACATGTATGATTACTACTACTACATGTATGATTACTACTACTGTATGTATGATTACTACTACTACATGTATGATTACTACTACTACTACTACCTACAACTACTACTACATGTATGACTACTACTACTACTACTACCTACCACTACTACTACATGTATGACTACTACTACTACATGTATGATTACTACTACATGTATGACTACTACTACTACTACTACATGTATGATTACTACTACTACATGTATGAATACTACTACTACTACTTCTACATGTATGATTACTACTACTACACGTATGATTACTACTACTACTACTACCTACCACTACTACTACATGTATGATTACTACTACTACA
Source organism: Oncorhynchus nerka (assembly GCF_034236695.1). NCBI lineage: Eukaryota > Metazoa > Chordata > Actinopteri > Salmoniformes > Salmonidae > Oncorhynchus > Oncorhynchus nerka. The sequence goes on along the minus strand of NC_088420.1, from coordinate 14,617,115 downwards.
TGTATGAATACTACTACTTCTACATGTATGATTACTACTACTACACGTATGATTACTACTACTACTACTACCTACCACTACTACTACATGTATGACTACTACTACTGTATGTATGATTACTACTACTACACTACCTGATTACTACTACTACATGTATGATTACTACTACTGTATGTATGATTACTACTACTACATGTATGATTACTACTACTACATGTATGATTACTACTACTACTACTACCTACCACTACTACTACATGTATGATTACTACTACTACATGTATGATTACTACTACTACTACTACTACTACTACTACTACTACCTACCACTACAACTACATGTATGATTACTACTACTACTACTACCTACCACTACAACTACATGTATGATTACTACTACTACTACTACCTACCACTACTACTACATGTATGACTACTACTACTACATGTATGACTACTACTACTACATGTATGATTACTACTACTACATGTATGAATACTACTACTACTACTTCTACAGGTATGATTACTACTACTACACGTATGATTACTACTACTACTACTACCTACCACTACTATTACATGTATGATTACTACTACTACATGTATGAATACTACTACTACTACTTCTACATGTATGATTACTACTACTACACGTATGATTACTACCACTACTACTACCTACCACTACTACTACATGTATGACTACTACTACTGTATGTATGATTACTACTACTACATGTATGATTACTACTACTACATGTATGATTACTACTACTGTATGTATGATTACTACTACTACATGTATGATTACTACTACTACATGTATGATTACTACTACTACTACTACTACCACTACTACATGTATGATTACTACTACTACATGTATGATTACTACTACTACTACTACTACTACTACCTACCACTACAACTACATGTATGATTACTACTACTACTACTACTACTACTACCTTCCACTACAACTACATGTATGATTACTACTACTACTACTACCTACCACTACTACTACATGTATGACTACTACTACTACATGTATGACTACTACTACTACATGTATGATTACTACTACTACTACTACCTACCACTACTACTACATGAATGATTACTACTACTACTACCACTACTACTACATGTATGAATACTACTACTACATGTATGATTACTACTACTACCACTACTACTACATGTATGACTACTACTACTACATATATGAATACTAGTACTACATGTATGATTACTACTACTACTACTACCTACCACTACTACTACATGTATGACTACTACTACTTCATGTATGATTACTACTACTACATGTATGATTGCTACTACTACACGTATGATTACTACTACTACTACCTACCACTACTACTACATGTATGACTACTACTACTGTATGTATGATTACTACTACTACATGTATGATTACTACTACTACATGTATGATTACTACTACTGTATGTATGATTACTACTACTACATGTATGATTACTACTACTACATGTATGATTACAACTACTACTACTACCTACCACTACTAATACATGTATGATTACTACTACTACATGTATGATTACTACTACTACTACTACTACTACTACCTACCACTACTACTACATGTATGATTACTACTACTACTACTACCTACCACTACTACTACATGTATGATTACTACTACTACTACTACCTACCACTACTACTACTACCTACCACTACTACTACATGTATGATTACTACTACTACCTACCACTACTACTACTACCTACCACAACTACTACATGTATGACTACTACTACTACATGTATGACTACTACTACTACCTACCACTACTACTACTACATACCACTACTACTACTAATACCACTACTACTACATGTATGATTACTACTTCTACCTACCACTACTACTACTACCTACCACTACTACTACATGTATGATTACTACTACTACATGTATGATTACTACTACTACTACTACTACTACTACCTACCACTACTACTACATGTATGATTACTACTACTACTACTACCTACCACTACTACTACATGTATGATTACTACTACTACTACTACCTACCACTACTACTACATGTATGATTACTACTACTACTACTACTACCACTACTACTACATGTATGAATACTACTACTACATATATGATTACTACTACATGTATGATTACTACTACTACTACTACTACTACTACTACCTACCACTACAACTACATGTATGATTACTACTACTACTACTACCTACCACTACAACTACATGTATGATTACTACTACTACTACTACCTACCACTACTACTACATGTATGACTACTACTACTACATGTATGACTACTACTACTACATGTATGATTACTACTACTACATGTATGAATACTACTACTACTACTTCTACATGTATGATTACTACTACTACACGTATGATTACTACTACTACTACTACCTACCACTACTATTACATGTATGATTACTACTACTACATGTATGAATACTACTACTACTACTTCTACATGTATGATTACTACTACTACACGTATGATTACTACCACTACTACTACCTACCACTACTACTACATGTATGACTACTACTACTGTATGTATGATTACTACTACTACATGTATGATTACTACTACTACATGTATGATTACTACTAATGTATGTATGATTACTACTACTACATGTATGATTACTACTACTACATGTATGATTACTACTACTACTACTACCTACCACTACTACTACATGTATGATTACTACTACTACATGTATGATTACTACTACTACTACTACTACTACTACCTACCACTACAACTACATGTATGATTACTACTACTACTACTACTACTACTACCTTCCACTACAACTACATGTATGATTACTACTACTACTACTACCTACCACTACTACTACATGTATGACTACTACTACTACATGTATGACTACTACTACTACATGTATGATTACTACTACTACTACTACCTACCACTACTACTACATGTATGACTACTACTACTTCATGTATGATTACTACTACTACTACCACTACTACTACATGTATGAATACTACTACTACATGTATGATTACTACTACTACCACTACTACTACATGTATGACTACTACTACTACATATATGAATACTAGTACTACATGTATGATTACTACTACTACTACCTACCACTACTACTACATGTATGACTACTACTACTTCATGTATGATTACTACTACTACATGTATGATTGCTACTACTACACGTATGATTACTACTACTACTACCTACCACTACTACTACATGTATGACTACTACTACTGTATGTATGATTACTACTACTACATGTATGATTACTACTACTACATGTATGATTACTACTACTGTATGTATGATTACTACTACTACATGTATCATTACTACTACTACATGTATGATTACAACTACTACTACTACCTACCACTACTAATACATGTATGATTACTACTACTACATGTATGATTACTACTACTACTACTACTACTACTACTACCTACCACTACTACTACATGTATGATTACTACTACTACTACTACCTACCACTACTACTACCACTACTACATGTATGATTACTACTACTACTACTACCTACCACTACTACTACATGTATACCACTACTACTACATGTATGATTACTACTACTACCTACCACTACTACTACTACCTACCACAACTACTACATGTATGACTACTACTACTACATGTATGACTACTACTACTACCTACCACTACTACTACTACATACCACTACTACTACTACCTACCACTACTACTACATGTATGATTACTACTTCTACCTACCACTACTACTACTACCTACCACTACTACTACATGTATGATTACTACTACTACATGTATGATTACTACTACTACTACTACTACTACTACCTACCACTACTACTACATGTATGATTACTACTACTACTACTACCTACCACTACTACTACATGTATGATTACTACTACTACTACTACCTACCACTACTACTACATGTATGATTACTACTACTACTACTACTACCACTACTACTACATGTATGAATACTACTACTACATGTATGATTACTACTACTACATATATGATTACTACTACATGTATGATTACTACTACTACATGTATGATTACTACTACTACATGTATGATTACTACTACTACTACTACCTACCACTACTACTACATGTATGATTACAACTACTACTACTACTACCACTACTACTACATGTATGAATACTACTACTACATGTATGATTACTACTACTACATGTATGATTACTACTACATGTATGATTACTACTACTACATGTATGATTACTACTACTACATGTATGACTACTACTACTGTATGTATGATTACTACTACTACATGTATGATTACTACTACTACATGTATGATTACTACTACTGTATGTATGATTACTACTACTACATGTATGATTACTACTACTACATGTATGATTACTACTACTACTACTACCTACCACTACTACAACATGTATGATTACTACTCCTACATGTATGATTACTACTACTACTACTACTACCTACCACTACAACTACATGTATGATTACTACTACTACTACTACCTACCACTACTACTACATGTATGACTACTACTACTACATGTATGACTACTACTACTGTATGTATGATTACTACTACTACATGTATGATTACTACTACTACATGTATGATTACTACTACTACTACTACCTACCACTACTACAACATGTATGATTACTACCACTACATGTATGATTACTACTACTACTACTACCTACCACTACTACTACATGTATGATTACTACTACTACTACCACTACTACTACATGTATGAATAATACTACTACATGTATGATTACTACTACTACCACTACTACTACATGTATGACTACTACTACTACATATATGAATACTACTACTACATGTATGACTACTACTACTACTACATGTATGAATACTACTACTACTACTACTACTACCTACCACTACTACTACATGTATGATTACTACTACCACAACTACTTCTACATGTATGATTACTACTACTATTACCTACCACTACTACTACATGTATGATTACTACTAGTACATGTATGATTACTACTACTACTACTACCTACCACTACTACATGTATGATTACTACTACTACTACCTACCACTACTACTACATGTATGATTACTACTACTACATGTATGACTACTACTACTACATGTATGATTACTACTACTACATGTATACCTACTACTACTACATGTATGATTACTACTACTACTACCACTACTACTACATGTATGAATACTACTACTACATGTATGATTACTACTACTACCACTACTACTACATGTATGACTACTACTACTACATATATGAATACTACTACTACATGTATGACTACTACTACTACTACATGTATGAATACTCCTACTACTACTACCTACCACTACTACTACATGTATGATTACTACTACTACTACTACTACCTACCACTACTACTACATGTAATGATTACTACTACTACATGTATGACTACTATTACTGTATGTATGATTACTACTACTACATGTATGATTACTACTACCACAACTACTTCTACATGTATGATTACTACTACTATTACCTACCACTACTACTACATGTATGATTACTACTAGTACATGTATGATTACTACTACTACTACTACCTACCACTACTACATGTATGATTACTACTACTACTACCTACCACTACTACTACATGTATGATTACTACTACTACATGTATACCTACTACTACTACATGTATGATTACTACTACTACTACTACCTACCACTACTACTACATGTATGACTACTACTACTTCATGTATGATTACTACTACTACTACCACTACTACTACATGTATGATTACTACTACTACTACTACTACTACCTACCACTACTACTACATGTATGATTACTACTACTACTACTACTACCTACCACTACTACTACATGTATGATTACTACTACTACTACTACTACCTACCACTACTACTACATGTATGATTACTACTACTACATGTATGATTACTACTACTACATGTAGGATTACTACTACTACATGTATGACTACTACATGTATGATTACTACTGCTACTACATGTATGATTACTACTGCTACTACATGTATGATTACTACTACTGTATGTATGATTACTACTACCACAACTACTACATGTATGACTACTACTACTACATGTATGACTACTACTACTACCTACCACTACTACTAATACCTACCACTACTACTACATGTATGATTACTACTACTACCTACCACTACTACTACTACCTACCACTACTACTACATGTATGACTACTACTACTACCTACCACTACTACTACATGTATGATTACTACTACTACCTACCACTACTACTACCTACCACTACTACTACATGTATGACTACTACTACTACCTACCACTACTACTACTACCTACCACAACTGCTACATGTATGACTACTACTACTACATGTATGACTACTACTACTACCTACCACTACTACTACATGTATGACTACTACTACTACCTACCACTACCTCTACATGTATGACTACTACTACTACCTACCACTACTACTACATGTATGATTACTACTACTACCTACCACTACTACTACTACCTACCACTACTACTACTACCTACCACTACTACTACATGTATGATTACTACTACTACCTACCACTACTACTACTACCTACCACTACTACTACTACCTACCACTACTACTACATGTATGATTACTACTACTACCTACCACTACTACTACATGTATGACTACTACTACTACATATATGAATACTACTACTACATGTATGACTACTACTACTACCTACCACTACTACTACATGTATGATTACTACTACTACTAACTACCACTACTACTACATGTAATGATTACTACTACTACTACCTACCACTACTACTACATGTATGATTACTACTACTACCTACCACTACTACTACATGTATGACTACTACTACTTCATGTATGATTACTACTACTACATGTAGGATTACTACTACTACATGTATGACTACTACTACTACATGTATGATTACTATTGCTACTACATGTATGATTACTACTACTACATTTATGATTACTACTACTGTATGTATGATTACTACTACTACATGTGTGATTACTGCTATTACATGTATGATTACTACTACCACAACTACTACATGTATGACTACTACTACTACATGTATGACTACTACTACTCGTTTTTTTTTATCTAAAAAAAATTGCAATTCACCTCAATCAACTAAGTTTTTAGTGTTAATCAATCGGATAACTAATAATGAGGCAAATAGCAGTACATTGGCTGTTAGTTTTAATCTGTTTTTGTTTGTGAAACGCACCATACAAGCTGTCAATTTAACCTTCGATGTATACAGCAAGCCGCAACCGCGGATATCGTACATTAGAGATGTCTTGCTTAATCTCCGACCCTTTGCTGCAAGTCTACACTGCAATGGAATACCACAATTAATAAACCAACATTTTCCCAAGAAAAGACATCTAAACCAAGGAAGTGTGCCGGTAGAGGAGGAATTCAGACTCGGATTAAAAAACAACCCTTCAGAACACCTATTCCATCTATTATGGATGGACATGTACAAAGCATAAGGAATAAGACTGAGGAGCTACGGGCTCGTACCCAACACCTCTCAGAGTACCAACAATCCTGCCTGATCTGTGTATCTAAGACCTGGCTTACGGAACAGGATCCCAACTCTGTTGTGGAGCTGCATGGCTACACAATTGTTAGAATAGACTGAAACATCAACTCTGGTAAGAGAAAAGGTGGTGGAGTTTGTGCATTTATCAACGAGAAATATTGCAATCCTGCCAATATTACAACTAAGCAGCAGGTCTGTACTAAAGACATAAAACTATGATCATACTACTTGCCATGGAAAATAAATCAGGTCTGACTATTTATTGTTTACATAGCCCCCTCCACTGACATCCAAATAGGTGCCAACATGACCTTGTATTCCAGGCTGAGACAGTAAATCAATCAAATGTACTTATAAAGCCCTTTTTACATAGGCCAATGTCACAAAGTGCTATACAGAAACCCAGCCTAAAACCCCAAACAGTAAGCAATACAGATGTAGAAACACGGTGGCAAGGAAAAACTCCCTAGAAAGGCAGGAACCTAGGAAGAAACCTAGAGAGGAACCAGGCTCTGAGGGGTGGCCAGTCCTCCTCTGGCTGGCTTTTCATAGCCGATCATTCAGAGTTAGAGACAGCAGGTGCGGTAGAGAGAGAGAGTCGAAAACAGCAGGTCCGGGACAAGGTAGCATGTCCGGTGAAAAGGCCAGGGTTCCATAGGCGCAGGCAGAAGAGTTTAAACTGGAGCAGCAGCACGACCAGGTGGACTCAGGCCAGGTAGTCCTGTGTCACCTGAAGCAGTAAAGCTAACCATGGGAGACTTTAAAATGTGCAATCTTTCTGAACACTTGGGGCGGCAGGGTGGCCTAGTGGTTAGAGAGTTGGACTAGTTACCGAAAGGTTGCAAGTTCAAATCCCCGAGCTGACAAGTACGGCCTAGTCATTGAAAATAAGAATTTGTTCTTAACTGACTTGCATAGTTAAAAAAAAATGTTTCAAAACTATTTTCTCTTTGTACCAAATCAGGCAATGTCCTCGATTACTCTCTCTGCAGTTGCCATCGTTACATACACTCAGCTAGCTAGGCTCAAGCGTGACAAAACAAGATAAGGCTTGCTTTTGGCTCTGAATTAGTGACATTTACATTTACATTACATTTAAGTCATTTAGCAGACGCTCTTATCCAGAGCGACTTACAAATTGGTGCTTTCACCTTATGACATCCAGTGGAACAGCCACTTTACAATAGTGCATCTAGGTCTTTTAAGGGGGGAGAAGGATTACTTTATCCTATCCTAGGTATTCCTTAAAGAGGTGGGGTTTCAGGTGTCTCCGGAAGGTGGTGATTGACTCCGCTGTCCTGGCGTCGTGAGGGAGTTTGTTCCACCATTGGGGGGCCAGAGCAGCGAACAGTTTTGACTGGGCTGAGCGGGAACTGTACTTCCTCAGTGGTAGGGAGGCGAGCAGGCCAGAGGTGGATGAACGCAGTGCCCTTGTTTGGGTGTAGGGCCTGATCAGAGCCTGGAGGTAGTGAGGTGCCGTTCCCCTCACAGCTCCGTAGGCAAGCACCATGGTCTTGTAGCGGATGCGAGCTTCAACTGGAAGCCAGTGGAGAGAGCGGAGGAGCGGGGTGACGTGAGAGAACTTGGGAAGGTTGAACACCAGACGGGCTGCGGCGTTCTGGATGAGTTGTAGGGGTTTAATGGCACAGGCAGGGAGCCCAGCCAACAGCGAGTTGCAGTATTCCAGACGGGAGATGACAAGTGCCTGGATTAGGACCTGCGCCGCTTCCTGTGTGAGGCAGGGTCGTACTCTGCGGATGTTGTAGAGCATGAACCTACAGGAACAGGCCACCGCCTTGATGTTATTTGAGAACGACAGGGTGTTGTCCAGGATCACGCCAAGGTTCTTAGCGCTCTGGGACGAGGACACAATGGAGTTGTCAACCGTGATGGCGAGATCATGGAACGGGCAGTCCTTCCCCGGGAGGAAGAGCAGCTCCGTCTTGCCGAGGTTCAGCTTGAGGTGATGATCCGTCATCCACACTGATATGTCTGCCAGACATGCAGAGATGCGATTCGCCACCTGGTCGTCAGAAGGGGGAAAGGAGAAGATTAATTGTGTGTCGTCTGCATAGCAATGATAGGAGAGACCATGTGAGGTTATGACAGAGCCAAGTGACTTGGTGTATAGCGAGAATAGGAGAGGGCCTAGAACAGAGCCCTGGGGGACACCAGTGGTGAGAGCACGTGGTGAGGAGACGGATTCTCGCCACGCCACCTGGTAGGAGCGACCTGTCAGGTAGGACGCAATCCAAGCGTGGGCCGCGCCGGAGATGCCCAACTCGGAGAGGGTGGAGAGGAGGATCTGATGGTTCACAGTATCGAAGGCAGCCGATAGGTCTAGAAGGATGAGAGCAGAGGAGAGAGAGTTAGCTTTAGCAGTGCGGAGCGCCTCCGTGATACAGAGAAGAGCAGTCTCAGTTGAATGACTAGTCTTGAAACCTGACTGATTTGGATCAAGAAGGTCATTCTGAGAGAGATAGCGGGAGAGCTGGCCAAGGACGGCACGTTCAAGAGTTTTGGAGAGAAAAGAAAGAAGGGATACTGGTCTGTAGTTGTTGACATCGGAGGGATCGAGTGTAGGTTTTTTCAGAAGGGGTGCAACTCTCGCTCTCTTGAAGACGGGAGGGACGTAGCCAGCGGTCAGGGATGAGTTGATGAGCGAGGTGAGGTAAGTGAGAAGGTCACCGGAGATGGTCTGGAGAAGAGAGGAGGGGATAGGGTCAAGCGGGCAGGTTGTTGGGCGGCCGGCCGTCACAAGACGCGAGATGTCATCTGGAGAGAGAGAGGGGAGAAAGAGGTCAGAGCACAGGGTAGGGCAGTGTGAGCAGAACCAGCGGTGTCGTTTGACTTAGCAAACGAGGATCGGATGTCGTCGACCTTCTTTTCAAAATGGTTGACGAAGTCATCTGCAGAGAGGGAGGAGGGGGAGGGGGAGGAGGATTCAAGAGGGAGGAGAAGGTGGCAAAGAGCTTCCTAGGGTTAGAGGCAGATGCTTGGAATTTAGAGTGGTAGAAAGTGGCTTTAGCAGCAGAGACAGAGGAGGAAAATGTAGAGAGGAGGGAGTGAAAGGATGCCAGGTCCGCAGGGAGGCGAGTTTTCCTCCATTTCCGCTCGGCTGCCCGGAGCCCTGTTCTGTGAGCTCGCAATGAGTCGTCGAGCCACGGAGCGGGAGGGGAGGACCGAGCCGGCCTGGAGGATAGGGGACATAGAGAGTCAAAGGATGCAGAAAGGGAGGAGAGGAGGGTTGAGGAGGCAGAATCAGGAGATAGGTTGGAGAAGGTTTGAGCAGAGGGAAGAGATGATAGGATGGAAGAGGAGAGAGTAGCGGGGGAGAGAGAGCGAAGGTTGGGACGGCGCGATACCATCCGAGTAGGGGCAGTGTGGGAAGTGTTGGATGAGAGCGAGAGGGAAAAGGATACAAGGTAGTGGTTGGAGACTTGGAGGGGAGTTGCAATGAGGTTAGTGGAGGAACAGCATCTAGTAAAGATGAGGTCGAGCGTATTGCCTGCCTTGTGAGTAGGGGGGGAAGGTGAGAGGGTGAGGTCAAAAGAGGAGAGGAGTGGAAAGAAGGAGGCAGAGAGGAATGAGTCAAAGGTAGACGTGGGGAGGTTAAAGTCGCCCAGAACTGTGAGAGGTGAGCCGTCCTCAGGAAAGGAGCTTATCAAGGCATCAAGCTCATTGATGAACTCTCCGAGGGAACCTGGAGGGCGATAAATGATAAGGATGTTAAGCTTGAAACGTGACGTATGCTTAGGCATCATACAATTGTCCCACCTATTACAAGACTATTTGTGATTGGTTAATTCTACTGTCATTCCAAAATGCTGCTCTAATTGAAGTCAATGTCAATGATGTTGGCTGGTGCCTTCTATTCAAAGCCTGAGGGCCTAGCCAATGAGTGTTGAGCCCAGCTAGATTATTTCTATCATGAGACTACCAAAAAAAAATTCAGATTGGATATTTTTTTCTCTTGGATATTAACCCTTCTTTTCCGAACACAAACTGAAGAAATTCAATAGGAAGATCATTACAACTAAGGCAAAAAAATATAAAATCAATGAAAAGAAAATGACAAATTATAATATGTAAAAATATATACAGATTTGTATCTATCCTGAGGGCGTAGAGGGCCCTGATGGTTCCCTACTGACTACTACTGGGTAATGGTACAGTCACTACTACATGTATGCCAACGACTACTAATACTACTACTAATACTACTGGGTAATACTACAGTCACTACTTGTTGTGAAATTGTTAGGTTATATTACTTGTTAGATATTACTGCATGGTCAGAACTAGAAGCACAAGCATTTCGCTAAACTTGCATTAACACCTGCTAACCATGTGTATGTGACAAATACATTTGATTTGATTTTACTACTATGATGTAGTACACAGTCCCTACTATTACTTATACTCTCACTATTTATTCTTACTGAGACAGGGGTAGGGTGACAGTGTGGGGGAGTAAAATCAATTACAAACAGTTACTCAGTGTACAGTGAGGGAAAAAAGTATTTGATCCCTTGCTGATTTTGTACGTTTGCCCACTGACAAAGAAATTATCCGTCTATAATTTTAATGGTAGGCTTATTTGAACAGTGAGAGACAGAATAACAGCAACAAAATCCAGAAAAACGCATGTCAAAAGTGTTATAAATTGATTTGCATTTTAATGAGGGAAACAAGTATTTGACCCCCTCTCAATCAGAAAGATTTCTGGCTCCCAGGTGTCTTTTATACAGGTAACGAGCTGAGATTAGGAGCACACTCTTAAAGGGAGTGCTCCTAATCTCAGTTTGTTACCTGTATAAAAGACACCTGTCCACAGAAGCAATCAATCAATCAGATTCCAAACTCTACACCATGGCCAAGACCAAAGAGCTCTCCAAGGATGTCAGGGACAAGATTGTAGACCTACACAAGGCTGGAATGGGCTACAAGACCATCGCCAAGCAGCTTGGTGAGAAGGTGACAACAGTTGGTGCGATTATTCGTAAATGGAAGAAACACAAAAGAACTGTCAATCTGCCTCGGCCTGGGGCTCCATGCAAGATCTCACCTCGTGGAGTTGCAATGATCATGAGAACGGTGAGGAATCAGCCCAGAACTACACGGGAGGATCTTGTCAATGATCTCAAGGCAGCTGGGACCATAGTCACCAAGAAAACAATTGGTAACACACTACGCCGTGAAGGAGGGAAATCCTGCAGGGCCTGCAAGGCCCCATCCATCAAGAAAGCACATATACATGCCCGTCTGAAGTTTGCTAATGAACTTCTGAATGATTCAGATGACAACTGGGTGAAAGTGTTGTGGTCAGATGAGACCAAAATGGAGCTCTTTGGCATCAACTCAACTTGCCATGTTTGGAGGAGGAGGAATGCTGCCTATGACCCCAAGAACACCATCCCCACTGTCAAAAATGGAGGTAGAAACATGCTTTGGGGGTGTTTTTTTTGCTAAGGAGACAGGACAACTTCACCGCATCAAAGGAAGAATGGACGGGGCCATGTACCATCAAATCTTGGGTGAGAATCTCCTTCCCTCAGCCAGGGCATTGAAAATGGGTTGTGGATGGGTATTCCAGCATGACAATGACCCAAAACACACGGCCAAGGCAACAAGGGAGTGGCTCAAGAAGAAGCACATTAAGGTCCTGGAGTGGCCTAGCCAGTCTCCAGTCCTTAATCCCATAGAAAATCTGTGGAAGGAGCTGAAGGTTCGAGTTGCCAAACGTCAGCCTCGAAACCTTAATGACTTGGAGAAGATCTGCAAAGAGGAGTGGGACAAAATCCCTCCTGAGATGTGTGCAAACCTGGTGGCCAACTACAAGAAACATCTGACCTCTGTGATTGCCAACAAAGGTTTTGCCACCAAGTACTAAGTCATGTTTTGCAGAGGGGTCAAATACTTATTTCCCTCATTAAAATGCAAATCAATTTATAACATTTTTGACATGCATTTTTCTGGATTTTGTTGTTGTTATTCTGTTTCTCACTGTTCAAATAAACCTACCATTAAAATTATAGACTGATATTTTTTTTGTCAGTAGGCAAACGTACAAAATCAGCAGGGGATCAAATACTTTTTTCCCTCACTGTACAGTACTGTCAATGTTTCCTAGCAAAGTCAAATCTCTGAAAGTTACAAACCATCCTCCTCACAATTCAAGGAAAGTCAATCATCTGTGAAAAAGAGATCTAGTAAAAATGTTATCATCTCAGCACTAATTACAAAATCTAGCCTTTCTGAGATACAGCTTTGTCTTTGGCCTCCCATTGGACAGACCCATGTGTCCATCACTGACTAACCTTTCTCATAGGCCCACATGAGGCAGGTCTGCTCCTCCTTCTCCCCACTGGACCGGCTGGGGTCACAGGCCACCAGGTTCATGTCAGCCCCGCTGTCCAATAGGAACTGGACCAGACGTATGTGGCCATGGAAACATGCACTGTGCAGACCTACAGAGATAGTGACAGGGTTCATAGGTTATTAGCCTAAGCAGTCAGATCAACCGCTCTTCTTCCATTCATATGGACCTTATTTGTGTTGAAGTCTTTGCCAATTGTCAAAGTCGTTTTTTATGTATGACTATTGTTGCAAAACTTATTCCCCTCTGGGATAACAAAGATGAAACTTGAACTTATTGAGTGCTTTCGGATGGTTTAGAAGTCCTTGCCAATCGTCAAGGTCGTTTTTTATATTTGACTATTGCTGCAAAACCAATTTTAATTGGAACTAGATCTTATTTAGTGCTCTCGGGTGGTTTAGATGTTATTTATAGGGCCAAGAGCTTTTCCTCTTCAGTTCTGGTCAACAAAAACTCCTGGCCTCAGTCATACTTTAACATTAGGGTCAAGATATTGTTCTGATCGCGTGACCTGGTCAGGGAAAACCTCCTGGCCTTAGGTTAGGTAACGAGGAGACATAGCCACCTGTGTGTCCGTCTCTGCCCTGATGGTTGATGCTCATGGCGTTCTGACCGAGCAGGAACTTGACCATCTCCAGACTCTTCCCATAGGTGCAGGCACTGTGGGGAGAGGTAGACACTGCTGTTTTCTTGGACCAGTACAGACGGAGAAGGTAACTCATAGGGTTACACTGGGGTTATTACCTGTGAAAGGCAGTCTCGCTAAATATGTTCTCCTTGGACAGACTCTCTGTGCCTGACAGCTGCACTATCTCCTTCACCACCTCAAACTTTCCATTGTAGCAGGCCCTGTGGAACACAGGCGCAATGAGTTGCAGATACAGCTAGACACATAAGGAGATCATAGTAGCTTTAATCAGTCTCAGTGAATAAGACCAGGGGCCATATGTATCAAATCAAATCACACTTTATTTATCACATGCTTTGTAAATAACAGGTGTAGACTAACAGTGAAATGCCCTTCCCAACAATGCAGAGAGAAAAATATAGAAAAAAATAATAACACAAGGAAAAAATACACAATGAGTAAAGATAACTTTGCTATATACACGGGAACCGGTACCAAGTTGATGTCCAGGGATATGAGGTAGATATGGGCAGGAGTAAAGTGACTAAACAACAAGAGATATCATTAACAGTAGCAGCAGTGTATGCGATGAGTCAAAAGACTTACTGCAAAAGAGGGTCAATGTCGATAGTCAGGGTAGCTATTTTGTGGACTCATCTATTTAGAAGTCTTATCTGCGGGCCCATGCCAACATTTTTCTGCCTCTTGGGGGTGAAGAGGCATTGTCGTGCCTTCTTCATGACTGTGTTGGTGTGTGTGGATCACGTAAATCCCTTAGTGATCAAGTGTCTCAGAGTAGGAGCACTGATTTAGGATCAGTTTCGACTTTCAGTTTAGATCACAATGAATAGCGGTTACATAGATGGCGGAGGCAGATTCTAGATCAGCCATCCAACTCTGAGACACTTGATGCATACAGCCCCAGTAGAGTTCAATATGCTGCTAAACTCCTCAGAGGGTACTGACATGAGCCAGTGAAATCATTCTCTGTCTATTTCCCCTGTGTTGTACTCTAAATGGTTTCACCCCAGATGTTCTTATCATTATGATATACTGTATCATTAGTTAACTCACAGGTGGAGAGGGGTGTCTCCGTAGATGTTGACGGAGTGAGGCTGTAGCTCAAAGTTGCCCTGCAACAGGAAGTGGACCACTTCATGGTGGCCGAAACGGGCACAGAAGTGGAGCGGGACGTGGTCCTCATTGTCCTGAGCATTCACTGTGGAGGAAGAAGGACTGAGTTGTTTTCTGGTTGGGCACCTTTAAATAAGTTAGTCATTTCCTTACTAAAACCATGTACAACTTTGAACACTTGAATAAATCCAGAGTCGTTGTGTGACTTGTAGATAAACATGATGGTCAGTACCGGTAGACCATAATGAACATCAGGTCCACTATGCAGTTACATCATAATGTTCCCCACTCAAGCGCACGTCCCATCAAGATAAACAGTATATCACCTGAACTGTGGATTGTATTGAGAGCATGTTTACAGACACGGTGAAACTCAAGCATGTACCCTGTAGCTCCCAGACCTACTGCACTAACTCTCACCTTCAGTCTTGCTCCCCTCTGCCAGCAGCAGTTTTACGACGCTGAGGAAGCCCTTGGCGGCTGCCAGGTGTAACGGTCTGTCTCCCACCTCCCCACTCACATTTACATCCGCCCCAAACTTCAACAACAGCTTAGCCACCTGAGAGATTTACATTTTAAACATTTAGCAGACACTCTTATCCAGAATGACTTACAATTAGTGCATTCACCTTATGATAGCTAGGTGAGACAACAACACATCACAATCGTGGCGGGCTGCGGCATTCTGGATAAGTTGCAGAGATTTGATGGCACAAGCAGGGAGCCCAGCCAATAGAGAGTTGCAGTAGTCTAGACGGGAAATGCAAAGTTCCTGGATTAGGACCTACGCCACTTCCTGTGTGAGGAAAGGTCATACTCTATGAATGTTGTAGAGCATGAACCTGTTTTGATGTTTGCTGAGAACGACAGGGTGTTGTCCAGGGTCACACCGAGGTTATTTGTGACTCACAACCTGGATTCAGTCTTATGTAGAATTTTTTTAAATTGTGCATGACCATGCATGATGGACGCATCTCCCTGTCACGGATGTCATGCCAGGGTTGCCCTTAGTTTGAAGATGTAATCCGGAGACAGGTGTTTTCTCCCTCTCTTTAGCTATCATATTCTAATTCCACTGATTTCAAAACTCGATCCTCCAGAAAGTGGAGAGAGACACTTATGCAGCTCCACTACACGATACATAAAAAAAGACTCGTTTGACAGGATTATCAACACAGACTCACCAGTTCAAATAGACAGAAGCAATCTATATGGCAGACCAATCCGAACTCCTTTTTTGGTATATCCAGCCCACTCATTATCTCAGCCAATCATGGCTAGTGGGAAGGTTGCTGTCTTTTTATGTGGCTTTTCCAACAAGGCTCATAAATTAACACTTTGTTTTTAAGGCACATGAAAGTTCACATGTTCCAGAAGGCATTTCTGCCAACAAAAAAAACGCATTTTGATAAAAACAAATTTTAAAAAGTTCAAATGGATCTCTTCTGAAGCCGACATGCACCTAGTTTCCTGAAACAGGTCACATTTGCACTCTGGAAGAGGGACAGCATGGAGTGGTCAACCACGGTGGAGAGGTTTTGGAGTGGGCATGCCTTCCCCGGTAGGAAGCGCAGCTCAGTTTTGTCGAGGTTGAGCTTGAGGTGGTGGGCCAGCGTACAAGCTGAGGTATCTGCCAGGCATGCAGAGATGTGTCGCCATCAGGGGAAAGAGAAGAGTAGTTGAGTGTCATCCAAATAGAAATGATAGGAGAGACCATGTGAAGATCCAAGCCAAGTGACAGAGCCGAGTGATTTGTAAAGAGAAAGGAGGAGAGGGCCTAGAAGCGAGCCCTGGGGACACCATTAGTGAGATGACGTGGTGCAGACACAGACCCTCTCCACACCTCCTTGTAGGAGCGACCTGCCAGGAAGGATCCAATCCAGGAATGCAGAGGTTGTCCAACCCTGAGAGGGTGGTAGAAGAGAGTCTGATGGTTCACGGTCTTAAAGGCAGCGGATAGGTAAGGTATTCTGTATTCAACCCGAAATGTGTCTTCCGCTTTTAACCCAACCCTTCTGAATCAGAGAGGTGTGGCGGGCTGCCTGAATCAAAGGTCCACGTCATCGGCGCACAGGGAGCAGTTGTTGTTGGGGGTTAACTGCCTTGTTGGCTCTGGGATTCAAACCCGTGACATTCCGGTTACTGGCCCAACGCTCTTAACCGTAAGTCTACCTGGAGGTTGAGAACAGAAGAGAGAGAGTCAACTATGGCAGAGCGGAGAGCCTCTGTGACACAAAGGAGAGTGGTCTTAGTTGAGTGAGCCGCATTGAAGCCTGACTGGTTAGGGTTTTGAAGATCATTCTGAGAGAGATAACGAGAGAGTTGGTCAGAGACAGCACACTCAAGTGTTTTGGAAAGATAAGAAAGAAGAGATACTGGTCTGTAGTTTTTGACATCAGATGAGTCGACTGTTGGTTTCTTGAGGAGGGGAGCAACTCTGGCCATCTTTAAGTCAGAGGGGACACAGCCAGTGGAAAGGGATGAGTTAATGAGGGAAGTGAGAAGGTCTCCAGAGATAGTCTGGAGAAGGGAAGATGGGATGGGGTCAAGTGGGCAGGATTTTGGGCGGCCAGTCATCACTAGTCACAGGATTTTATCTGGAGACAGAGGGAAGAAAGCGATCAAGGTGTAGGGTAATTCTGATTAGGACCAGTGGACTCAATAGGCCGAGGGAATGACAAGCAGATGTCATCAAAGGATTAAGGAGGGAGGAGAAAGTGGAGAGGAGTTTCCCAGGGTTGTAAGTAGAAGCTTGAAATGTAGAGTGATAGAAAGTGTCTTTAGCCGTGGATACAGAGAAAGAGAAGGTAGAAGTGAAGGGAGTGGATGACAGGTCCTCCGAAAATGTAGTTTTCTTCCATTTCTGCTCAGCTGCCCTGTTCTGTTAGCACGCAGTTAGTCACTCGGCCACAGAGTGGGAGGGGAAGGTTGAGCTGGCCGGGAGGAAAGTGGACAGTGGGAGTCAAAGTTGGCGGAAAAGGAGGAGAGTAGGGTCAAAGAAGCAGAGTCAGAGTCATTTGACAGGAGGGAGAAGGATTTAGCAGGAGAGAAGGAAGAGAAAATAGGATAGAAGAGAAGAGTAGTGGGAGAGAGAGAACGAAGATTGAGGCAGTGCATGACCATCTGGATAGGGGCTGAGTGGGTAGTGTTGGAGGAGAGAGGGAGAGAATAGTAGTGACCAGAAACCTGCAGGGGGGGTGCAGTGAGATTAGTCTGTCTGTCTTGTGAATGGGAGATGACTGGGAAAGGCTGAGATCAAAAGAGGAAAGGAGTGGAAAGAAAGAGGGGGAAAGAAATTAATTGAAGTCAGGTGTTGCGGGGTTAAAGTCGCATAGTACGATGAGTGGTGAGCCATGGTCGGGAAATTAGCTTTTCAAGGTGTCAAGCTCATTGAGGAACTCTCCAACAGCACCTGGTGGGTGATATATGACAACAATGTTAAACTTGATTGGACAAGTGACAGTGACAGCATTGAATTCAAGTGAGGAGATAGGTGAGATAGGGGGAAAAGAGAACATCTCCACTTAGGAGAAATTAGTAGCTCTGTGCCACTACTGCGACGACCAGATGCTTTTGGACTATGAGAGAACACATAGTCAGAGGACGAAGTAGCAGCTGGAGTAGCAGTGTTCTCTGGTGTAATCCATGTTTCTGTCAGGGCCCAAAATTGTAGGGAGATAAACTCAGCCTTAGAGACTGCAGATCGTTAGTTCCAAACGCTGCCGGAGACTAGGAATTCATTGGTTGTGCATGGAGGGTACACTAAATTAGAAGGTTTGCAGCCACAGGCTGGTGAGCATCTGTAAAACCTACAGGTAGAGGAGCGAACTGGGATAGAAAACACACACATACTTGCCAAAGCTACAAAAGAGCAAAATGATATCATCAGAGAATAACTGGGTAAGATACTCAAGTGTATTTTGGAGAGACCTAGCTCTGGTCCAGGGCATTACTGCGCGTTCCTCTACTAACAGAGCAGAGGCAACTCATTGTTTTTGTCACATGATGGGAGCAGAGCTTAGAGAGACCCACTTGAGACAAACTTGACAGGGAAGTGGGAACTGAGCCTGGGGGATAACTGTAATAGACACTGTACAGATAAGTCCTAAATGTCACTCTTTTCCCTATAGCCCATAGGGCTCTGGTTAAAAGTAGTGCACTATGAAAGCAAAAGGATGCCATTTTGGGACATAGCCTAAATCCCCGGTATCAAGAAAAGGGAATGAACAGATTTCAACACATCCATTGCTTGGCAGAAGGTTTAGAGGGATATCTTGGATGAAGCTACCAACACTGTTATATTAGGATACAATGTTTAAACCATTACCTGGTCATGGCCATAGTAAGCAGCAATATGCAGAGGAGTAAAGAACACAGCATCCTGGACGTTGACATAGGCTCCATGCTGAAGAAGGATATCCACTGCCTAAGAATGACAAGATGTAAGCTATATTACAGGACATATTATTATCATATCACAACATCTCTTGTTGGAACACCCATTGTTGCTGACACCAGCAGAACTATTCCTAAATATGAATAGTACTGTACAGAATGTGAGGTAATGTCTGAGACTGGTATGAACAGGGGCCGTGCCCACCTCATGGTGCCCAGCCATGGTGGCGATATGCAGGGCTGTTAGGGCACCGTACCCAACCTGCTGGATGTCTGCCCCTCCGTGGAGCATTGCCGTCACCAGCTCCGCATTGTCCTGGGAGGACACACAACTACTGTCAATCACATAGGTTTGTTTTCACTTTAACATCACACTTGAGGAGAATTTAAATTGTACTTCCTTTATTCCTTGTGTCCTCTCTCTAAAAACATTGGGGAAGCTAAGCTTCCTCCTGTTTGACCTTCTCTTCAGGCATTTTCAGGAGGTAAGGAATCAGGGAAGATACAGATGACGTTCACCCCAAGTTATCAGCATCTTGATTAAGCCGAGACCTCAAATAGACAAATGTGTAATACTGATACTGTGTGCCTCAGGACTAGATGAACTCTCTCTAGTCCTTAGTATGAGAGCAAAACAGGAGATATCATACTGTTCATAGAACAATGTGTGCTTTGTGATGTGACTTGCGCTCCACCATCTGGTAAAACCATGGAATGTCTCCATCTCATTTAACATAAAAGGACAATCGATAGAAACATTCACAAAATAATCACACGTCATAAACAGTAACCTACTCACATATCTTTATAACTATATCAATAACACTGTCTTCAGATGAAGGCATGAAGGCAACAGGTGTCTAACCATTCTCTCACCTTATAGACAGCCAGGTGTAGAGCAGTTAACCCATTCCTGGTAAGCCTGGATGGACGTAGGCCTTTCAGCATCAGAGTCCTTATGTGGACTTTATTCCCTGGAGAAAACAATATACTAGCCTCGCATCAGATCTGTCTGTGGTATATTATCTATGTTTTAATTATTATTATTATTTAATTTTTTAAATATATATATATTTAATTTTTTAGGGGGTAGATCAGCTTTAATATTTCAGATAGATTGTGGCTTCTATCAATGTAATTGTGTAACGGCTGTCCTCTAGTGAGGAGGAGTAGTAAGGATCGGAGGACCCATGTGCAGCGTGGTACGTGTTCATGCTCTTTATTAAACCAAGCGAACACTGAAACAAAACAATAAATGACACGTGAAATAACCAACCGAAACAGTTCCGTGTGGAACACACAGACACAGAAAATAAACACCCACCAAACACAAGTGGGAAAAGGTGTAACAGTATAGACTTTACGTCCGTCCCCTCGCCCCGACCTGGGCGCGAACCAGGGACGCTCTGCACACATCAACAACAATCACCCACGAAGCATCGTTACCCATCGCTCCACAAAAGCCGCACTTCAAGGTCTCAGAGCAAGTGACGTAACCGATTGAACCGCTATTTAGCGCGCACCGCTAACTAGGCTAGCCGTTTCACATCCGTTACAAAGGCTACCTAAGTATGATTCTCAATCAGAGACAACTAACGACACCTGCCTCTGATTGAGAACCATACCAGGCCAAACGCAAACGCAAATACAACATAGAAAACGGAACATAGACAACCCACCCAACTCATGCCCTGACCAACCTAAAACAAAGACAAATCAAAGGAACTAAGGTCAGAACGTGACAAATTGTCTGCATCACTTCCAATCCCTCATATATTTTTGGGAAAAAATGTATATACACACAACCGTTCAAAAGTTTGGGGTCACTTAGAAATGTTCTCGTTTTTGAAAGAAAAGCTATTTTTTTGTCCAATAAAATAACATCAAATTGATCAGAAGTACAGTGTAGACATTGTTCATGTTGTAAATTACTATTGTATCTGGAAACAGAGGCCAATTATCAGCAAGAAGGCCTAGAAGGCCAGCATCCCGGAGTTACCTCTTTACTGTTGACATTGAGACTGGTGTTTTGTGGGTACTATTTAATGAACCTGCCAGTTAAGGACTTGTGAGGCATCTGTTTCTCAAACTAGACCCTAATGTACTTGTCCTCTTGCTCAGTTGTGCACCGGGGCCTCCCACTCCTCTTTCTATTCTGGTTAGAGCCAGTTTGCGCTGTTCTGTGAAGGGAGTAGTACACTAGTGATCACAAAATAGTGAACAACAATGCTTAGGCCTGTATTTCCAGGTCTAAGCCTGGACACAGTCTATTTTACAATGGTTTTATTTGGTTTGTTTTTACTCTTATCCTTCTTCTACCCTCATCACTCCCATATATTTATGTCCATCCGGTTCTATTTGCCATTCATTCAAACTGTGCTCTAAAAAAAGTTGTTAACATATATACGTTTTATGGCACAGTATGTTGTACATTAGTTATCTTATTGTAATTAGTTGTTATTAGTCCCAACCTTCAGCTCCATTCAACCCCTGCCATCAATCTCTTAACACCATCCACATTGGATTCAAATTTGCTTTTGTTTCACAAAAGTTATGAACCTTTCTATTCTTATTGTTTCTACAGATTGTAAATTGAAAATAAACCTTTTTGCTAAAAGTATTACTATACTATTGATGATTGAATCCAGGATCGTTTTACGTATCAGTTCATAAACCATGTGCCATGGAATCAGTACATCAAAAATCCAACAATTTTGCAATCTATATGGTATGGCTGTCCATTTTTTTAAATCCTTAAATGAAACTGGAATAGTTTTTTATTCATCACAATTTTCTTTAACCAATTTAGGTCTTTAATGCAGGGCCGACAGACAAGTTCCTTAGATTTTCCCCTTTCCACATTCCTCTTCCATTTTTGCGGCAATGATGCAATTAGTTGGTTGTAATTTTGGGTAGAGCAGTGTGTTTTTCTTTTCTAAAAATAATGTTTTTTTTTAACAATTGTTATATTTGAGTTTAACCACAATATTTGTTATTATTTCTTCTGTCTTTTCTGGTGGATTATTTAAAAATAGCGATATTTGGGAGATGTAAATAACTGAAAGTGAGCGGTTGTAATCTGAATAAAGTGAATAAGGCCTTTCTTACTAATTTGCTAGAGAACCAGTTTGTATTTAAGTATAACTTTTGTATGACTGAAGCCTTTAGTGAGAGATCTAATGCTCTAATATTGTATCATTTCTGCCCTCCGACGTCATCTCCGTTACATAAATAGGCCTGTTTAATTTTATCTGGCTTGCCGTTCCAATAAAATGTAATATTTTTTTCTCTAATACATTTTTAAAAAACTGTTCGCTAGGTGTGGGCAAGGCCAAAAACAAATAGGTAAACTGAGATATGACCAAAGAGTTTATCAGGGTGATTTTTCCACAAATATAAAGGCATTTTCCTTTCCATTGTAGCAAGATCTTATCTATTTTTTGCTAACTTTCTATAAGTTACTTTAAGTAAGTTTAAGTTTAAGTTTTAAGTTTAAGTTATAAGTTATACTTTCTATATTCTATCTGGCCTGCTCGCCTCCCTACCACTGAAGAAGTACAGTTCCCGCGCAGCCCAGTCAAAACTGTTCGCTGCTCTGGCCCCCCAATGGTGGAACAAACTCCCTCACGACGCCAGGACAGCGGAGTCAATCACCACCTTCCGGAGACACCTGAAACCCCACCTCTTTCAGGAATACCTAGGATAGGATAAAGTAATCCTTCTCACCCCCCCCCCTTAAAAGATTTAGATGCACTATTGTAAAGTGGCTGTTCCACTGGATGTCTTAAGGTGAACGCACCAATTTGTAAGTCGCTCTGGATAAGAGCGTCTGCTAAATGACTTAAATGTAAATGTAAATGTATAAAAATGTATTGGAGTGAAATCATGTATTTATTTTTGGAGATGTATACCGAGTGTATCCACATCACCATCGGACCATTTTATTGATAAACTACATGGTAATGTAAAAGTTTAATTTTTGTGTGATCCAATACGTAATATAGTAGTTATATAGTAAATTATTCTTAATTCTTAATGTGTTTGAGCCAATCAGTTGTGTTGTGACATGGTAGGGGTGGTATACAGAGGATAGCCCTATTTGGTAAAAGACCAAGTCCATATTATGTCAAGAACAGCTCAAATAAGCAAAGAGAAACAACAGTCCATCATTACTTTAAGACATGAAGGTCAGGCAATGCGGAACATTTCAAGAACTTTGAACGTTTCTTCCAAGTGCAGTCGCAAAGCCATCAAGCTCTATGATGAAACTGGCTATCATGAGTACCGCCACAGGGAAGGAGACTGCATGAATCAGGCCTTCATGATCGAATTGCTGCAAAGAAACCACTACTAAAGGACACCAATAATAAGAAGAGACTTGCTTGGGCCAAGAAACATGAGCAATGGAAATTAGACCGGTGGAAATCTGTCCTTTGATGTGATGAGTCCAAATTTGAGATTTTTGGTTCCAACCACTGTGTCTTTTTGAGACGCAGAGTAGGTGAACGGATGATCTCCGCATGTGTGGTTCCCACTGTGAAGCATTGAGGAGGTGTGATGGTGTGGGGGTGCTTTGCTGGTGAGACTGTCAGTGATTTATTTAGAATTCAAGGCACACTTAACCAGCATGGCTACCACAGCATTCTGCAGCGATATGCCATCTCATCTGGTTTGTGGCTAGGTGACTATCATTTGTTTTTCAACAGGATAATGACACAACACACCTCCAGACTGTGTAAGGGCTATTTGACCAAGAAAGAGAGTGATGGAGTGCTGCATCAGATGACCTGGCCTCTACAATCACCCGAACGCAACCCAATTGAGATGGTTTGGGATGAGACGGACCGCAAAGTGAAGGAAAAGCAGACAACAAGTGCTCAGCATATGTGGGAACTCCTTCAAGACTGTTGGAAAAGCATTCCAGGTGAAGCTGGTTGAGAGAATGCTAAGAGTGTGCAAAGCTGTCATCTACTTTGAAGAATCGCAAATGTAAAATATATTTTGATTCGTTTAACGCTTTTTCGGTTACTATATGATTCCATGCGTTATTTCATAGTTGTGATGTCTTCACTATTATTCTACAATGTAGAAAATAGTAAAAATAAAGAAAAACCCTTGAATGAGTAGGTGTGTCCAAACCTTTGACTGGTACTGTTAATTTAAGTAATAAGGCCCGAGGGGGTGTGGTATATGGCCACATACCACAAACCCCCGAGGTGCCTTATTGCTATTATAAACTGGTTACAGAATTAGGACAGTAAAAAGACATGTTTTGTCATACCCGCGGTATACGGTCTCATATACCACGGCTTTCAGCTAATCTGCATTCAGGGCTCCAACCACCCAGTTTATATTGCTGGTTAGACAGCATAAACAGATCTGGGACCAGGCTAAAAAAAAAACACTATTGAGCCCATGGGCATCAAGCTAAGAGTGCAGCAGCATATGTAACACTGTAATGTTTTGGTAAGAGGTTATTAATAGTAATAATCGTACATACCGCCACACATGCAGCAGAGATGCAACAGGGACAGTCCGCTCTCTGTCCGGTAATTCAAGTTCACTTTCTGAAAAGCTTCATCAGAGCTGAGTCATCCAAATACAAATACAAATGTAAGTTGAGTGTAAAAATGTGTAATTACAATAGTTATTACTCTGTACTTTACACCATAATTAGGACACTGATGTAAAACATATAATGCATTTAATAAAACACATGCCAACAGCAATAATCAACCCAGAAGACATTCGGACATTGTCTAGAACTGTGACATGTATATGGAGACTGGGCATGAGTCACAATCATAACATTTCTGTGATGTCATATCCTGACATGTGAAAGACTGAATAGGGATGAATGCATCACTTTAACCACAGAGAGCTAATGTTACCTGAAGTCATTATCATAAAATGTTTGGCATGTTATGATGTTATAACATGACATGTGAAAGACTGAATAGAGAATAAATGTGTCGCTTTTATCACAGAGGGCCTCTGTTACCTGAAGACCTGTTTGAGGTCTGTCAGCTCGCTGTCTTTGATGCGTAGGTCATCCTCCAGCCTCTCGATGATCACAGAGTATGACTCGCTCACCTTCTTCTTCCACTCATCTTCAGAAAGGGAGTTAGCCCAGTTTTAGCATAATTTTGTGAGCTATTAGCCTGATTGTGACTGAGGTACTTTCATTTTAAAAAGCTGAAACACTTTCCATAGTTTACACCCTGAAAGGGATTTAGTACATCTATAGAATGCATTTCCCGTCACTTGTATTTTCCAATTTTATTTAACCTTTATTTAACTAGGCAAGTCAGTTAAGAACAAATTCTTATTTTCAATGATGGCCTAGGAACAGTGGGTTAACTGCCTGTTCAGGGGCAGATCGACAGATTTGTACCTTGTCAGCTCGGGGGTTTGAACTTGCAACTTTCTGGTTACTAGTCCAACGCTCTAACCACTAGGCTACGCTGCCGCCCCAATGTTAAATAATGTACGTTTTCTATATCCTAGTTTAATTACCAAAGGAAGAATTGAAGGTAAAAAAAAAAAATGGCAGCAAAAGTTACTACCACCCTATTGGGAATACGTTCTTCAAAGCAAAGCTTCTTAATAGGATTCTATAGTACATATTTAGACCCTGACATATACTCTCTTAGGCAGCACAAAACACTGAAAGAGAACAAGCCATTACCTGTACATGTCTGAGTTGGTCTTGATTTATAATTTCCCATTGAACCTCTTCTTTTTTTCTTTTTTTCCTGTGTACGTTGTATAGTTTGGTGGAGCAGAGGAGTGAAGCAGTAACACTATCCCTATCTCACTCACAATAGAGCAGGACCAGATAAAGAGGGATCATGGCAGAGGGCTAAAAATAAATACATCTCTGAGAGGAATGCCTGACCACTATGACAACTGATCTGTGTGTGTGTATTGCTCTTTTCAAACAGCAGGTGGCCATTACCTTATATTGTCTTGCACAAGCCATCGGTCAGTTTTCAATTCTTTTTTAAGTTGTTTGAACTGCTTGATGGCCTGAAAACGAAATAATGTAGTCAGAATTGCAAGGAAACTGTCTTAGGATTTAACTACTGACAGCTTGACCACAGAAGAGTACTCCTGTTCCTTGCAGTGATTAAGTACAATTATTTGAAGAATGAGGACCTATGGAATGGCATCCATGTTGCTTAGCCTTCCACTTCATCTATACATCACAAATTTGCCACGGACCATGTCCCAGTCCAATTTGACATAATGGTCTGTGTGGTGGATATTCTCATTCCCCACATTCTCTCTGGTGAAACCTATAGGGGTGCCAGTATGACATCATTGACTACTTGCTTGCCAATAGGCCACTACCTATACATAACTCAAATCAAACTTTATTTGTCACATGCGCCGAATACAACAGGTGTAGGTAGACCTTACCGTGAAATGCTTACACCTGCGTTGCTTGCTGTTTGGGGTTTTAGGCTGGGTTTCTGTACAGCACTTTGATATATCAGCTGATGTAAGAAGGGCTATATAAATACATTTGATTTGATTTGACTTGGGTGACTGGAGTCTTGGACTATTTGTTGGTATTTTCTCTGACACTGCCAAGTATATAGGTCCTGGATGGCAGTAAGCTTGGCCCCAGTGATGCACTACCCTCTGTAGCGCCAAGATGCCGAGCAGTTGCCATACCAGGCGGTGATGCAACCAGTCAGGATGCTCTCGGTGGTGCAGTTGTAGAACTCTGCATAGGATGTCAAGAGCCGTTCCCTTACACTTGTGTTCAAAAATAGAGCAGAGCACCAGTGGAATGCACATAGAAATGGAATCAGAACTGATGGCTATGATGCCTCATACTAGCTTCGAACAATGAAGAGGCACACAACTCTGAAAGCTTTTTGTCAATTATTTTCAGTCATTATTACAAAATTGATTGTCAATACCATATCATTTCCCCATAGACACATTTTTAAATATGCCCAAAAATCTCAATCTTAAATATCAAAACAGCTGACCCAACCTATGCACCTGTTGATCATTAACATGAACCCAGCACATTGTATCCATATTTCAGTTCAATTTAACACAGAATCATTCCTATCATGATTAGAAAGGAACAACGGTATTAGAAGCAATATTAGCATAGTTATCACTATAGTTCAGAGTCAGCTCCCTTTCTTCTTCTCCACGTCCTCCATGAGTCTCTTCCTATACTTGAGCATCTTCTCCAGGTGTTTAGATTGCAGGGCCTCCTGTAGAGACCTCCGCTTGGTGCCAAGGGGCAGTGGGACAGTGGTTACGCCCGGCTGCAGTGCCTGCAACGCCGCCAGAGTCGAGGAGAACGAGTCAAGCATATCCGGGCACACAGGGAACATACAGGCATTCCACAGACGACAGACAACTCGATGTGTCTCCAGCGAACCTCAGGCCCCAATTTGTGATGATTGTAGAAATGTGTGTGCTAAATGTTCAATGATAAATGCAATCCAATTCATAGCCTACATTCAGATGAACATTCATTTCCAACATTTAGTCATTCGTTCGTTTCTTTCAGACGTTTAAATAGCCAATAACCCCGTCTTATATACAGTTAGTTGTCGATATCGACATTGGCCAAAAGTTTATGATAACACCTATTTTATTCGGATGACAGCAAAGCGAGAAACGCACGGTCAACACACCATGCTTTCTGTCTGACGCTTCCGCACAGCGCAAATGTACATATTAACTGTATCCATGACAACATGAAAACCTTGCAGTTCACAGAAACGGCAGCACTGCAAGAGTGAGCAAAATTCACATATGAAATAGCAAAATATTTTACAATCAACTCATGATCCTATGTTCTACGTGCTAACTTTAAGTTTTATTAATTTTGTTCCGTTTTTAAAAAAACAAATGTGGCTAGGCTACTATTGTATTATGACGACTAGCCTGTGTAATATGCCTCTTCAAATCAGAGGGAAAATGTGAAGACCACTGAAGAAATGGATTCACTTGATGCCCAAAGGAAATACCTAGTGACCTGCTCGGAGTCCCTTATATTAAGTCATGGGCAGGGACCAGGTTTGGACCTAGTGGAGAAAGAGACTGACCCTCAACAGGTTGTTATGGTCAATCTGAGCTGCTTACTGCTGAAAAACCTGGATAATGTGGGAAGCTGCAGGTCACTAAGAGTATGCATCTTGGCAGACAATTTTATATCCACGATAGATGCTCTCATCGCATGTGTGCATATAGTGAAGTTGGATCTTAAAGGAAATCAGGTACCTTTTACTTAATTAAGGCCTTACCTTTACATAACCAGGAAATCCCAATGATATCAAAAGATCTCTTTCTGAGGGAGACCTAGATATGACTCAATTCACTTGATTTGAGTGGTATATCTTGTTCCTTTGATATACCTGATTGATACTGTCTGTATCTGATTGTAGTAAAACCATTTATATGCTGTATCATACTAAACATCATGGTTAATACTATATCTTGCTCTCTTTGTTTGGAATTTTGCAGATGCCTTGCATTCAGAATATGAAATGTGAGCATGATGTAGTCTAGCTCTGGTCTAGGGTGTTACTGCTACTCATTAATAGAGGAATGGACAGTAAAGCCCTGGACCAGAGCTAGATAGATGTATTCCATCTGTCTTTCAGATAACCCAACTCCCCGGCGTAGTGTTCTGGGACAGCCTGAGACGACTCCAGCTGCTCCATCTCCATGACAACAACATTGGGACTAGAAAGAACATTGAGGGGTTGTCAGGCTGTCCTAACCTCACAGCATTGACCCTCTACGACACACCGCTCAGCCTAAAGGGAAACTACAGACACTGCATCATCAACAGCATCTGGTCACTGAAGGCTCTGGATAACTTTGTGGTCTCTGACGAGGAGATCATTGAAAACTGGATCCTCCCTCTGCATTTCAAAACCCTCTGTCATCATTTTTACTTGAACCTCTATCCAGCAGCTAAGATGGTTTGTAGGCCTTCTTGTGCTCCTTGATGTCATTTGAAATGTGTTTCCCATGTTATATCCATGGTGTATCCTCCATCATTTTTCCATAAACATTTAAATTGTCTCATCCAGGGGCCTTATCAGAGTGAAATGAGAGCAATCCATAAGATTATATCAGAGGTCAATAGGATCCAGTCCGTTTATTCTCCAACGTTGATCATCCAACGATGGATCAGGGGACATCTGACCAGAAAAAGGCTTGGGTAAAGCATTTAATGTTGCCATACTGTTCAATGAAAATTGACACAAGTATTCCATAAAAGGGGCAATCAGCAGTTGCTACATCAATATTTTGACTTATAAATTAATGATATGTACCCATTGATTCTTGAAGAATAGAACTGTCGCACCCCATCAGAACCCCAAATATTAGCTTGTTTTACTCCAATGTTTTTAAACAAAGTAAATGTAAACAAACACTGTATAGCCTCAAAACATGGTTAATTCTCTTCATTTTTTAGATCATTGATGGTCAGTCCTTTGAGCGTAATTACATTTCTCCAGTCCCATCCCTCAGCTTTTTACCAAAACAGTGGCGCGGAGAACACTTATTGTTTCAACTTCTGATTATCCCTTTAAAGAATTGATTTATATAGGAAACCAAAGCCTCGTGTAGGAGATCATTTTCCTATAGCTCATTGACCGCACACAATCACCTCTCTTTCCTTGTGTATTCTGTGTCATGGTGTTTCACTGAAATGTTATGTTTTTATTCTGTCAGACTTGTCCCTGCTGTGCCGAGACGGGAGAGGTTCAGCATCAGAGTCCATCTGTCCCCCATCCCCTCTGTGGAGACAGACAGTCAACAGACCCAGGGAGAGACATGGGTCAAAGAGTGCGCAGCTAAACAGCACCTGCAGGTTTGGACCCCCAATAATTTCATTACACCCTGCAATGTAGCTCAGTGTCAACCGGCTCCGAGTGGGAATGCTGATCTAGGATCCGTTTTGCCTTTTAGACCATAATAAATAAGATTACATGGACAGGGGGGACCTGATCCTAGATCAGTACTCCTACTTTAAGACACTTGATACTCCTAGAATGAAACACCCACTCAATCGAGTTTATATGGCCTCCGTTATTCCACTTTAATTTGCAGACATGGATGAAAAGGGTCATGTATAAGTTATATGAATACTGTCATTGTGAAACCATTTAAAAAATAAACAACTAGGCAAACATCTGATAATATTTGTAGAGTTTCTGTTTTAATAAACAACATTTGTCATGATCTGAGAATGTTTTCCAGAGGCACGAGGAACAAGATGCGAAAATCAAGAGATTGTATGTCAATCTGAAGAAATTGGTGCAGGCTGGTAGCCCAGAGGTAAAAAGTGAACATGTTTTTCTGACAGCTATTTTCGTTTCCCCATGCGTTTTCCCATGCATTTCCCCATGCAATATATGTAATTACATGTGAACTAAAGAAGTGTTTTTTTCCCTGTTTGACAGGTTATACAAGAGGTGGTGACAAGCCAGGCGTCTTTAGAGGCCAAGAAACAGAAAGACATCAGTCCTCCGCATAACACCCTTCAGAACAGTAAGACCATGAGGTCCAACAGAGCCAAGCACAGTGAGGCGAAAAGAGGTAGGATTGCATCTCAAATGGCACACTATTCCCTATATAGTGCACTACTTTTGACCAAGGACTTATATAGGGGATAGGGTGTCATTTGGTATGTAGATGTAAGAGTAACATTAGACTCCATCCAGTATGACCATTCTAATCATCACAATAGTGTTGTTATTAGAGTACATTTGTGATGATCTTGTCTGTCTCTGATCAGACTTCACTGCTGCAGAGGAGTTCTATGAAGAGAAGCTTGGGAAAATGTGTTTCCGCCTCATCGGCTTCAAGGCTCTGGTCCACCAGGTCGAGCCTGTCAGCAACATGCTCATCTCCCGGCAACAAGGGAGACGGGACATCCGCAGCGCCATCCGCCTGTTCCACACACAGCGTCCCGAGCCACCCAAGCGGCCCCAACCTCGACCACCACTGATCAACGCCGAGAAGCGTCTGATGGGTCGCTGCCTTGGCTCCATCAGCCTAGCCCCCTTCCAGGTGATCCAGCGGGCCTACCGGATGAGGGAGCAGGCCGAGGCCCTGCAGAGGAGGGCCAAGCAGGTGGCCCATTCCCAGGCTCGGAGGGAGGGCGCCCAGGGCCAGCGCCACGGCCTCCTGGAGGCCCGTAGGGAGGTAGTGCTCCAGGTGAGAGAGAAGGAGCAGGAGGAGGTGGAGGGGGCCCTGGCCCTGCTGAGAGCTAGCCGGGACAGGGAGGTGCAGGAGGTCAGGCAGAGACACGCTGTGTTCCTGGAGGAGAAGAGGAGGCGTGCATCGGAACGGGCCATGGTTGTCGCCTTCAGCAGGCAGCATGCCTTCCTGTCCAAGACGGTCAACAGGCATGCTGTGCGGCAGAGGCAGAGTCACACCCAGCAGGAGAGGAGTGTCATGGTTGCCAGCAGCAGGCAGCAGTCCCGGATTCAGAGGGAACTCATAATGGGATGCATAGAGGACAGGTACTGTAGGGTCAGCAAGAGGATCACCTCTAAACTTACCTCAATCTTATTATTGTCATTCAGTATGATTTTAAAACCCCTTTATAAAGCCTAAATACTGTAGCTGCTTCATGTGAAATGTAGAATAATAATATATACATGTTATAACAGACCCTTTTTTACCACCTACAGTGCATTGGAAAAGTATTCAGACCCCTTTACTTTTTACACATTTTGTTACGTTACTGCCTTATTCCAAAATTGATTAAATCATTTTTACCCTCATCAATCTACACACACTACCCCATAATGACCAAGCAAAAACAGGTTTAGACATTTTTGCTAATTTCTGAAAAAAATAAAACTGAAATATCACATTTACATGAGTACATTTACATTACATTTAACATTTAAGTCATTTAGCAGACGCTCTTATCCAGAGCGACTTACAAATTGGTGCATTCACCTTATGACATCCAGTGGAACAGTAGTGCATCTAAATCTTTTAAGGGGGGGGGGGATTACTTCATCCTATCCTAGGTATTCCTTAAAGAGGTGGGGTTTCAGGTGTCTCCGGAAGGTGGTGATTGACTCCGCTGTCCTGGCGTCGTGAGGGAGTTTGTTCCACCATTGGGGGGCCAGAGCAGCGAACAGTTTTGACTGGGCTGAGCAGGAACTGTACTTCCTCAGTGGTAGGGAGGCAAGCAGGCCAGAGGTGGATGAACGCAGTGCCCTTGTTTGGGTGTAGGGCCTGATCAGAGCCTGGAGGTACTGAGGTGCCGTTCCCCTCACAGCTCCGTAGGCAAGCACCATGGTCTTGTAGCGGATGCGAGCTTCAACTGGAAGCCAGTGGAGAGAGCGGAGGAGCGGGGTGACGTGAGAGAACTTGGGAAGGTTGAACACCAGACGGGCTGCGGCGTTCTGGATGAGTTGTAGGGGTTTAATGGCACAGGCAGGGAGCCCAGCCAACAGCGAGTTGCCGTAATCCAGACGGGAGATGACTAGTGCCTGGATTAGGACCTGCGCCGCTTCCTGTGTGAGGCAGGGTCGTACTCTGCGGATGTTGTAGAGCATGAACCTACAGGAACGGGCCACCGCCTTGATGTTAGTTGAGAACGACAGGGTGTTGTCCAGGATCACGCCAAGGTTCTTAGCGCTCTGGGAGGAGGACACAATGGAGTTGTCAACCGTGATGGCGAGATCATGGAACGGGCAGTCCTTCCCCGGGAGGAAGAGCAGCTCCGTCTTGCCGAGGTTCAGCTTGAGGTGGTGATCCGTCATCCACACTGATATGTCTGCCAGACATGCAGAGATGCGATTCGCCACCTGATCATCAGAACGGGGAAAGGAGAAGATTAATTGTGTGTCGTCTGCATAGCAATGATAGGAGAGACCATGTGAGGTTATGACAGAGCCAAGTGACTTGGTGTATAGCGAGAATAGGAGAGGGCCTAGAACAGAGCCCTGGGGGACACCAGTGGTGAGAGCACGTGGTGTGGAGACGGATTCTCGCCACGCCACCTGGTAGGAGCGACCTGTCAGGTAGGACGCAATCCAAGCGTGGGCCGCGCCGGAGATGCCCAACTCGGAGAGGGTGGAGAGGAGGATCTGATGGTTCACAGTATCGAAGGCAGCCGATAGGTCTAGGATGAGAGCAGAGGAGAGAGAGTTAGCTTTAGCAGTGCGGAGCGCCTCCGTGATACAGAGAAGAGCAGTCTCAGTTGAATGACTAGTCTTGAAACCTGACTGATTTGGATCAAGAAGGTCATTCTGAGAGAGATAGCGGGAGAGCTGGCCAAGGATGGCACGTTCAAGAGTTTTGGAGAGAAAAGAAAGAAGGGATACTGGTCTGTAGTTGTTGACATCGGAGGGATCGAGTGTAGGTTTTTTCAGAAGGGGTGCAACTCTCGCTCTCTTGAAGACGGAAGGGACGTAGCCAGCGGTCAGGGATGAGTTGATGAGCGAGGTGAGGTAAGGGAGAAGGTCTCCGGAAATGGTCTGGAGAAGAGAGGAGGGGATAGGGTCAAGCGGGCAGGTTGTTGGGCGGCCGGCCGTCACAAGACGCGAGATTTCATCTGGAGAGAGGGGGAGAAAGAGGTCAGAGCACAGGGTAGGGCAGTGTGAGCAGAACCAGCGGTGTCGTTTGACTTAGCAAACGAGGATCGGATGTCGTCGACCTTCTTTTCAAAATGGTTGACGAAGTCATCTGCAGAGAGGGAGGAGGGGGGGGGAGGAGGATTCAGGAGGGAGGAGAAGGTTGCAAAGAGCTTCCTAGGGTTAGAGGCAGATGCTTGGAATTTAGAGTGGTAGAAAGAGGCTTTAGCAGCAGAGAGAGAAGAGGAAAATGTAGAGAGGAGGGAGTGAAAGGATGTCAGGTCCGCAGGGAGGCGAGTTTTCCTCCATTTCCGCTCGGCTGCCCGGAGCCCTGTTCTGTGAGCTCGCAATGAGTCGTTGAGCCACGGAGCGGGAGGGGAGGACCGAGCCGGCCTGGAGGATAGGGGACATAGAGAGTCAAAGGATGCAGAAAGGGAGGAGAGGAGGGTTGAGGAGGCAGAATCAGGAGATAGGTTGGAGAAGGTTTGAGCAGAGGGAAGAGATGATAGGATGGAAGAGGAGAGAGTAGCGGGGGAGAGAGAGCGAAGGTTGGGACGGCGCGATACCATCCGAGTAGGGGCAGTGTGGGAAGTGTTGGATGAGAGCGAGAGGGAAAAGGATACAAGGTAGTGGTCGGAGACTTGGAGGGGAGTTGCAATGAGGTTAGTGGAAGAACAGCATCTAGTAAAGATGAGGTCGAGCGTATTTCCTGCCTTGTGAGTAGGGGGAAGGTGAGAGGGTGAGGTCAAAAGAGGAGAGGAGTGGAAAGAAGGAGGCAGAGAGGAATGAGTCAAAGGTAGACGTGGGGAGGTTAAAGTCGCCCAGAACTGTGAGAGGTGAGCCGTCCTCAGGAAAGGAGCTTATCAAGGCATCGAGCTCATTGATGAACTCTCCGAGGGAACCTGGAGGGCGATAAATGATAAGGATGTTAAGCTTGAAAGGGCTGGTAACTGTGACAGCATGGAATTCAAAGGAGGCGATAGACAGATGGGTAAGGGGAGAAAGAGAGAATGACCACTTGGGAGAGATGAGGATCCCGGTGCCACCACCCCGCTGACCAGAAGCTCTCGGGGTGTGCGAGAACACGTGGGCAGACGAAGAGAGAGCAGTAGGAGTAGCAGTGTTGTCTGTGGTGATCCATGTTTCCGTCAGTGCCAAGAAGTCGAGGGACTGGAGGGAGGCATAGGCTGAGATGAACTCTGCCTTGTTGGCCGCAGATCGGCAGTTCCAGAGGCTACCGGAGACCTGGAACTCCACGTGGGTCGTGCGCGCTGGGACCACCAGATTAGGGTGGCCGCGGCCACGCGGTGTGGAGCGTTTGTATGGTCTGTGCAGAGAGGAGAGAACAGGGATAGACAGACACATAGTTGACAGGCTACACAAGAGGCTACGCTAATGCAAAGGAGATTGGAATGACAAATGGACTACACGTCTCGAGTGTTCAGAAAGTTAAGCTTACGTAGCAAGAATCTTATTGACTAAAATGATTAAAATGATACAGTACTGCTGAAGTAGGCTAGCTGGCAGAGGCTGCGTTGTTGACTATGTAGGCTAGCTTGGTATTCAGGCCAAAGAGCTCAATCTAGGTTTCATCAGACCAGGTTGTCATGTGCCTTTTACTGTGGAGTGGCTTCTATTTGGCCACTCTACCATAAAGGCCTGATTGGTGGAGTGCTGCAGAGATGGTTGTCCTTCTGGAAGGTTCTCTCATCTCCACAAAGGAACTCTAGAACTCTGTCAGAGTGACCATTGGGTTCTTGGTCACCTCCCTGACCAAGGCCCTCCTCCCCCGATTGCTCAGTATGGCTGGGCGGCCAGCTCTAGGAAGTCTTGGTGGTTCCAAACTTCTTCCATTTAAGAATGATGGAGGCCACTCGGAGCTCTACAGATAATTCCTGCGACCTCATGGCTTGGTTTTTTGCTCTGACATGCACTGTCAACTGTGGGATCTTATATAGACAGGTGTGTGCCTTTCCAAATCATGTCCAATCAATTGAATTTACCACAGGTGGACTCCAATTAATTTGTAGAAACATCTCAAGGATGATCAGGATGTACCTGAGCTCAATTTCAAGTCTCAAAGCAAAGGGTCTGAATACTTATGTAAATAAGGTATCTTTTTTTTGTTTTTTTTTGCCTAAAAACCTGTTTTCGCTTTGTCAATATTGGTATTGTGTGTAGATTGCTGAGGGAAAAAAATATTTAATACATTTTAGAATAGGGCTGTGAAGTAACAAAATGTGGAAAAAGTCAAGGGGTCTGAATACTTTCCCGAAGGCACTATTTAGCATGGCATGATTATTGATAATTGAGGCATCTATGAATGTGTTATAAATGGTTTATGAAAGCTTCATAAAGCCTTGGAAGTTATTTTAAAGTGGGACCATTCTCGTGTTTGCTGTTACGTATTACAGGCAACAGTCTCTAAAGGAGGAGGCCATTACATCCAGAGTGAACAGAGACACTTATCTGGCCACAAAGCACACCAACCAACTCCTCCGAGCCCAGGAGAGAGTGGCCAGTGTGAAGGCCAGCCATGCCAAGATGGAGGTCCTGCATCCTGTACCGGTCAACCAGACTGCCTGATCACCACCTCTGGTCCCCCTGTATCCCTCCACCATGCTTCACAAATGTTTAATGCTATGAACTGTTTTTTGGGGGGCTATTTGTTTATCTTTAATTCTGTTTATGAAACCACAAGGAGTAAGGAATGTGAGGATTCTGGGAAGATGAACAAGAGAGGTCAAACCAAGGTCTATAGTGTTTATTGTTTGAGTGAAATCACAGAAATTCATTCACCTCATGATGTCTACTCATGTTGAAATACTTGGCCATTGTCCACATCTGTTTTTTTTTTTTAAGCTAACCATTTGTCTCTGAGATTAGTCTCTCAAATCAAAATTACAGTTAATGTACATCTTGACTACAGATTTGAAAGGTTGATTACGAACATGATTCAATGAGGTAGGACATATCCTACCAGTATTTTAAAACAAGCTGCATGTAAATGCTCAGGCATGAACTAGTCTGCTTTTTTACCCACAGTTCAGTAGCTAGAGACAAGGCAGAACATGTACAAGCATGTCAGACTCAACTGAAGCATAACAAACCAATTTGCATGTCTCACGTTCATAGGGCTACTAACTGTTTAAATGCCCAGATAAGATCTAACATTTATTACAGAGCGTAGTATTGCACATTTAAAAAAATATTAGGTCTAAATAGCCTGGTCCCAGATATGTTTGAGCTGTATAGCCAAGTCATTGCCATGGTCATTGTCATGCCAAACTGGGACCAGGCAGTCTAAAAGTTCTGGCAGTCTAAGAGTATTTAACTAGGCAAGTCAGTTAGGAAAGAAATCTTATTTACAATGTTGACCTACTCTAGCCAAACCCGGACGATGCTGGGCCAATTATGCGCCGCCCTATGGGACTCCCAATCACGGCCGGGTGTGAAACATCCTGGAATCGAACCAGGGACTGTAGTGATGCCTCTGGCACTGAGATGCAGTGCCTTAGACTGCTGCTTCACTCTGGAGCCTAACTGTAGCATAACAAACCAACTTGTATACTTCTCATGTGCATAGGGCTACTAACTGTTTTATTGCCCAGATAAGACCTAACATTTAATACAGAGCCCAACTGCAATAAGTAAGTAACCTGTAGTGTAGAAAATGTACACTGGAATATCACATCAAAGACAGTAACAACAAAAAGTCCTTTGACTAATCCCACATTTGAGAAATGCATAACTTCTGATTTCCTTGGCAGTTGAGGTCAAGAGGGGGTATCCCAGAACTGTATCTCCTAAAGAGGAGGGGTGGATTTTTTTAAATTTTACCTTTATTTAACTAAGCAAGTCAGTTAAGAACAAATTCTTATTTTCAATGACGGCCTAGGAACAGTGGGTTAACTGCCTGTTCAGGAGCAGAATGACAGATTTGTACCTTGTCAGCTCGGGGATTTGAACTTGCAACCTTTCGGTTGCTGGTCTAACCACTTAGGCTACCCTGCCTCCCCATGGGGTAGGAGGTGCTGGGCCAGCATGATGAAACCAGTCGGTCACAGGTCAGAGGGGGGCAGGACGACCAGGCTGTCTCTGTTCTCCTCCAGGTACTTGTTGCAGGAGTGGAAGGTGCCGTAGAAGCTGGATGAAAGGCCTGCAATGTCGTTGGAGATGTAAGGGAGGACTCCTGGTGTGGCTTGGTTGTAGTAGGAGATCTGAGGTAAAACACAGGGACAATGTGGTCCAAGAAGAAAACAAAAAGCACATGTTCTATAATATTTATGACTGAAAACATGTATAATGTAGAAGTACTAAACTCAGCAAAAAAAAAGAAACGTCCTGTCTGTCAACTGCAATTATTTTCAGCAAACGTAACATGTGGAAATATTTTTATGAACATAACAAGATTCACCAACAGGCATAAACTGAACAAGTTCCACAGACATGTGACTAACAGAACTTGAATAATGTGTCTGTGAGCAAAGGGGGGGGGGATCAAAAGCAAAAGTATCACTGACAGTCCTGTCTTGCAGGAAATCATGCACAGAACGAGCAGTATGGCTGGTGGCATTGTCATGCTGGAGGGTCATGTCAGGATGAGCCTGCAGAAAGGGTACCACATGAGGGAGGAGGATGTCTTCCCTGTAACGCACAGCGTTGAGATTGCCTGCAATGACAACAAGCTCTGTCCGACGACGCTGTGACACACCGCCCCATGTCGGACCATCCACCTCCAAATCAATCCCGCTCCAGAGTACAGGCCTCGGTGTCACGCTCATTCCTTCGACGAGAAACACTAATCCGACCATCAACCCTGGTGAGACAAAATCGTGACTCGTCAGAGAAGACCACTTTTTGCCAGTCCTGTCTGGTCCAGTGACGGTGGGTTGGTGCCTATAGGCAACGTTGTTTCCGGTGATGTCTGGTGAGGACCTGCCTTACAACAGGCCTACAAACCCTCAATCAAGCCTCTCTCAGCCGATTGCGGATAGTCTGAGCACTGATGGAGGGATTGTGCGTTCCTGGTGTAACTTCGGCAGTTGTTGATGCCATCCTGTACCTGTTCCGGAGGTGTGATGTCCGGATGTACCGATACTGTGCAGGTGTTGTTACACGTGGTCTGCCACTGCGAGGACGATCAGCTGTCCATCCTGTCTCCCTGTAGCGCTGTCTTAGGCATCTCACAGTACGGACATGGAAATGTATTGCCCTGGCCACATCTGCAGTCCTCATGCCTTCTTGTAGCATGCCTAAGGCACGTTCACCCAGATGAGCGGGGACCCTGGGCATCTTTCTTTTGGTGTTTTTCAGAGTCAGTAGAAAGGCCTCTTGAGTGTCCTAAGTTTTCATAACAGTGACCTTAATTGCCTACTGTTAGTGTCTTAACGACCGTTCCAGGCGCATGTTCATGATTTGTTTATGGTTCATTGAACAAGCATGGGAAACAGTGTTTAAACCCTTTACAATGAAGATATGTGAAGTTACTTGGATTTTTACTAATTATCTTTGAAAGACAGGGTCCTGAAAAAGGGATGTTTCTTTTTTTGCTGAGTTTATCATCTATCTAGATGTAATGTATATCAAAATATCACATGTCTTTATTCTTGCTATGTAACTACTGTAGAAAAATATAAAAAGTACCGTGTATGTAATAACAAAAGAAAGATGTAAAAACAACATTTATTTTTGTCCTCCGAAGAGGGTGGGTGGAAAGCTTGCACTTCTTTCTACACTCCGCTTACAGGATAAGGTGTATACACTGTGGGATGAAGAAAATCACTGAGCTAGCTGGTCCCA
Source organism: Oncorhynchus nerka (assembly GCF_034236695.1). Classification (NCBI taxonomy): domain Eukaryota; kingdom Metazoa; phylum Chordata; class Actinopteri; order Salmoniformes; family Salmonidae; genus Oncorhynchus; species Oncorhynchus nerka. Next base: position 14,576,413 of record NC_088420.1, on the reverse strand, counting down.
GATCTGTTTCTACTGTCTTACCAACTACGGTTGCGGTCATGTTTGACATGACAATGACCATAGAAGTCGGCTTTACAGCACAAACAGATTATGGACCAGGCAAGATTTTCGCTTAGCTAGCGAAGAGCCCCATTGCCCCACCTTGGTGACAGCATTGGACTCCTCCCAGATACTGAAGCCGGCACAGAGCACCTCCCCCCGGGTGTAGTCCTCAGTGGCAGGGTGGGTCGGCAGGGTGACAGAGCGCAGGGCAATCAGGTACGGGTCCCTGAGGTGGACAGAAGAGGTGGATCGCACCATTAGAGCATGATAAAGATGTGGAATTGGGCAGGTTGATAGATACAGTACTGTGGGACACAACCAGACCCGGGTAAGTTATGGTGAAGAGAGAACATAAAAAGAATGCAGTGCCATTGGAAAGTAGGAAGGATTGTTGAGTCATTGGGGAACAAAGACCAAGCAAAACATAAAGCATATTGGTGAAGTCAGGATGCTGATGGATGACAGACAGGCCGCGTTACCTGGAGTCACAGGGCTTCCTCCTAGAGGCCAGAAGGATGAAGTCCTGGCCCTTCCCCCCCTTACTGACACACGGAGTGGCTACGCGGTAGATAGTGTCATCCTCATCTGCCTGGATGATCACATCACATTTTCTACATAGGACGAAAGGGAAAAGGCACACTGTGAAATTGAGGTTTCAATCCAAATGTAGATTGGATATCAAAAGGATTATAGTAACTACTTTGTGAATGGTTGTGACCACTTGTGGCTGTGTTCCGCCTAGCTGTGACTGTTGTGACTACGTCAGTTGTGAATGTGATACCCACTGGTAATGCCTGTCCCACTCATGTCTCCTGCGCAGGTCTGAGAGCAGATGGAATACTTGTTCAGCAGGGACAGTGACATGAGTCTCCACTTTAAAACACAGTATCTGGTTCTCCTCCAGCGTGTACAGACTGACCTTGGAACAGATCAGGAAGGAGGGGGGTTAGACCATGAATATAGGATCTTTACAGGTTAAAGCAGAGCCAATTCCTTTACTACCACAGACATGACATATTATTGACATTTAGTGGAATGTTATATGTAGCGAGCTCCTTTAAGAAAGACGGTTGACTTGTTGCACATTCCTTCCTCCCAGTCCCAACTTAATCAAAGCAACGTGTGGGCCGAATTCGGAGGGGTGCAACTATGACTGTGCATTAGAAAGTAATGATTTGATTAGACAGTGGGGAGGAGGAGAGGGGACACATGCAATCCTTGAACATCATTGTAATGAATAATATCAATGGTGTTGAATCATATTCTTACCCTTTTCTACTTCCAATACTAACCTTATTTTTCTCAGAGCTTAACATCCAGTTGATTCGAGCAGCCATAATTTTCAGTGCAGACACATTGTTGTAGCTGAGATACATCTGGGGAAAATAAGGTTTGGATTCAGAATCGGAAGAATGATTGTTGTTTCAAAACAAGCACAGGCCAGTACACAGGGAGGCAGTAGAGTGTTAAATCTGTTATGAAACCCCAAAACAACACATTGAATCTAGGAGTAGTAGTAGTAAGTTGTGGTCCGTTTGTGTTTGTGTGTTACCTGGTTGCTGACGTCCCAGGGCACAGACAGAGGAACCTCCGTTTGCTTGCAGGAGATTATGTACTTTCTGTAAACAGACAGTGTATAGTAATGTCAAAACAGATGAAAATGTGTTGACTCAATGGTTTGGTTTACTGTTTACACACTAATTCAGGGGTATCACTCAATCAGCCCGATTTAATGTGGTCTGGCATGATGTCTTAGCAAAAAAAATGATATACTGTATATAATAGATTTTTAAGGGAGGGGGCTCATCTACTGGAGGGACAAAATGAGTTTGACACCCCCTGCACTAACTGATAGAAATGGGGAATAGTACTGTGATGATTTTCATCTCCTCACCTATCCAGACGGATCTTCTTCCTAGCAATAGCCTCCTGATAGCGTCTCTTCCCATCCTGACAATTAAATAAACATGTGAAATGGGCTTTCACAGTTCTGCACCAACATTGGATGAGCAGACGAATGTATCTCTTAACAGAGACCTCCATAAACATACACGCACACTCTTGCATGCAGTCTCTCTCTCACACACACTCCACAGGTCCAACAGACTGTTCTTCTGAGGTCATCTGCAGAACTCACCACAGGTTCGGGTCGTATCCGGGGTAATGTACGTGGCTTCCTGTCCTTGTCCAGCACCTCAAAGGTCATGAAGGCGCTGTTGATGTGCCGCAATGCACCCGCACCCTGGTAGGCCTCTGCACATACACCCACCTCCATACTGGAACACCCACACACAAGCACAAATAGGTTACATAGACTAATATCATACAAACATAAAAGGTTGCCATACCAGTTTCCCATTCATTGGTTTGTTGCCAGTAAATATCCCTCAAAGCTGAAATTGAGTTCATTCAGTTCATTGGGGCTCACTGTAGCAACAACAAAAAATATAAGTTTTTCAACAGAAACTAAAACAGGCGGTTATTGGACAGTGGTTGAGAACAAGCGGTTCTAATTTTCTTCAGTTTGGTGCCTAATGAATAAGACTTGTGTTTCACCTGTGTTTGAAGGCATTGTTAACAATGGCCTTTAGTACCAGCCGGTCACCGATGTGAGACGGGCCCCGGAAGTGGAACATGTCTATGGTCCTCAGAGTGGGGTGAGCGTTACACAGACGACTAGAGAGTAAGAGTGAGATGAGCGAGAGAGAGGATGGAGGAAAGAGAGCATATTAGACTAATAGCATTATCACATTTCTTCTCCAGAAGAAAAAGTCAACATGGTTTAGATCTACTCATTCTACTAAATACACTGAACAAAAATATAAAATGCATCATGGAACAATTTCAAAGATTTTTCTGAGTTACATAAGGAAATCAGTCAATTGAAACCTATGGATTTCACATGACTGGGCAGGGGTGCACCCATGGGTGGGAGCCAGGCCCAGCCAATCAGAATGAGTTTCCCACAGAGCTTTATTCCAGACAGAAATATTCCTCAGCAACGCTCCCCCAAAACTTGAGACATCAGTGGCATTGTGTTGTGCGACAAAACTGCACATTTTAAAGTGTTTTATTGTACCAAGCACAAGGTGCACCTGTGTAATGATCATGCTGTTTAATAAGCTTCTTGATATGCCACACCTGTCAGGTGGATGGATTATTTTGGCAAAGGAGTAATGCTCATTAACTGGGATGTAAACAAATATTTCTGCACAAAATGTAAAAGAAATAAGCTTTTTGTGCTTATGGAACATTTCTGGGATCTTTTATTTCAGCTCATGAAACATGGGTCCAACACTTTACATGTTGTGTTTATATTTTTGTTCAGTGTATATTAAAAGACCCAGTGCAGTCAAAATGTGATTTTTCTGTGTTATATAGATTTCCACACTATGAGGTTAGAATAATACTGTTCAAATGATGATAATGCCCTTTTAGAGTAAGAGCTTTTAGTCTGCCTAGTGACATCAGCAGGCGGTTAACTAGTTAATAGACAAATAAGAAAGAGGTCCAACCCTCTCTACCCATAACAGCCTGTTTTTAGTTCTCCCCCCCCCCACTCAGACAGTCCAAGCAAAATTCTTGCTTGAGAAATTGATATTTTTGTTTCTTTTTGACAATTTTCATTGAAAAACAATCACAGTAAGGTACTTAATTGTTACCCAGAAATGACATCTGCATGGGGCCTTTAATACATACTATCTCCATATTCTGTCACACTAAGAAACCTCATTATCTCTATGAGAAGGACAGGCTACAGACCAGACACTCACCATGCTGCGATGGTGGCCACGTTCTCCATCCAGGCCATGATCTGACCCCCGAAGGTGCTGACCTGGTGGTTGGCATGGGGAGGCAGCACCAGCTCCACACTCTCCACCCGGGTTCGCTCTGCTGACACCGCACCCTGGTATTCCTGACACTCTCCTGTTGACACGCACAGACACATACTGGACTGTAATGCTGCTCTTCACCAGGCTGGGCACGGGTGTGACTGCCACTGATATCATTTCATATTAGAGATAAGTGGGACTTGGACATCTGTGGTATCCTGTGACATGTAAAGGTTATAAATAGGGCCTTATCAGCTATAACTAGGACCTTATAAGCTATAACTACATTTACGTCAACTTTTCGGTTACTGGCCCAACACGCTTAACCCCCTGCCGCCCTGCGGACTTACGGTGCATTCGGAAAATATTTAGACCCCTCGACTTTTTCCATATTTTGTTACGTTACAGCCTTATTCTAATATAGATTAAATCATTTTAACCCTCATCAATCTTCACACAATACCCCATAATGACGAAGCAAAAGCAAAAAGATTTAGAAAATGTTGCAAAAAATTAAATCTGAAATACCACATTAACATAAGTATTCAGACCCTTTACTCAGTACTTTGTTGAAACACATTTGGCAGCAATTACAGCTTCTAGTCTTCTTGGGTATGACGCTACAAGCTTGGCACACCTGTATTTGGGGAGTTTCTCCCATTCTTCTCTGCAGATCCTCTCAAGCGCTCAGGTTGGATGGGGAGCATCGCTGCACAGCTATTTTCAGGTCTCTCCAGAGATGTTCGATCAGGTTCAAGGCAGGGCTCTGGCTGGGCCACTCAAGGTCATTCAGAGACTTGTCCCGAAGCCACTCCTGTGTTGTCTTGGCTGTGTGTGCTTAGGGTCGTTGTCCTGATGGAAGGTGAACCGTCACCCCAGTCTGAGGTCCTGAGTGCTCTGGTGCAGGTTTTCACCAAGGATCTCTGTACTTTTCTCTGTTCATTTTTCCCCTCGATCCTGACTAGTCTCCCAGTCTCTGCCGCTGAAAAAACATCCCCACAGCATGATGCTGCCACCACCATGCTTCACCATAGGGATGGTGCCAGGCTTATTCCAGGCGTGATGCTTGGCATTCAGGCCAAAGAGTTCAATCTTTAGGTGCCTTTTGGCAAACTCCAAGCGAGCTGTCATGTGCCTTTTACTGAAGAGTGGCTTCCGTCTGGCAACTCTACCATAAAGGCCTGATTGGTGGAGTCATGCAGAGATGGTTGTCCTTCTGGAAGGTTCTCCAATCTCCACATAGTAACTCTGTCAAAGTGACCATCGGGTTCTTGGTCACCTCCCTGACCAAGGCCAATTCTCCCCCGATTGCTCAGTTTGGCCGGGCAGCCAGCTCTAGGAAGAGTCTTAGTGGTTCCAAACTTCTTCCATTTAAGAACGATGGAGGCTACTGTGTTCTTGGGGACCTTCAATGCCGCATAAATATATTGGTACCCTTCCCCAGATCTGTGTCTCTGCGCTCTACGGACAATTCCTTCAACCTCATGGCTTGGTTTTTACTCCGACATGCACTGTCAACTGTGGGACCTTATATAGACTGGTGTGTGCTTTTCTAAATCATGTCTAAGGTGGACTCCAATCAAGTTGTAGAAACATCAAGGATGATCAATGGAAACAGGATGCACGTGAACTCAATTTTGATTGTCATAGCAAAGGGTTTGAATACTATTTTTAATAGATTTGCAAAAATGTCAAAAAAACATTTTGCTTTGTCATTTTGGGTATTGTGTGTAGATTGATGTAGAACAAAATGAATGTCATCCATTTTAGAATAAGGCTGTAACGTAACAAAATTTGAAAAAAGGGAAGGGGTCTGAATACCCGAATGCACTGTATGTGGGCCTTATAAACTCTAACTAGGGCCTTAAAGGAAGCCTGATCATAGAAACAGAATGAATAAAAAGGGTGTCTCCATTCAAGTCAATGACGGCATAATAGGTGGACTGGCATCCACTTGGAGTGTACCCATGCCAGGAAGTAAAATTAGGGAAGTGTACCCTCCAATCTGTGCTTTGATTTGTTGAGTGAACTCAACTGACATTACAAAAAAATACAGTATACAACCTAGTTGAGCTATGTGTTGACAGTATAGTACTTTGTTGAGCTGTGTGTTGACAGTATACAACCTAGTTGAGCTGTGTGTTGACAGTATAGTACCTAGTTGAGCTTGTGTTGACAGTATACTACCTAGCTGAGCTCTGTTGAGCTGTGTGTTGACAGTTACCTAGTTGAGATGTGTTTCAGTGTGTTGACAGTATACTACCTAGTTGAGCTGTGTGTTGACAGTATACTACCTAGTTGAGCTGTGTGTTGACAGATATCTACCTAGCTGAGCTGTGTGTTGACAGATATCTACCTAGCTGAGCTGTGTGTTGACAGTTACCTAGTTGAGATGTGTTTCAGTGTGTTGACAGTATACTACCTAGCTGAGCTGTGTGTTGACAGTATAATACCTAGTTGAGCTGTGTGTTGACAGATTAATACCTAGCTGAGCTGTGTGCTGAGCTGTGTGCCAAGCTGTGTGCTGACAGTATACTACCTAGCTGAGCTGTGTGTTGACAGTATACTACCTAGCTGAGCTGTGTGTTGCCAGAAATCTACCTAGCTGAGCTGTGTGTTGACAGTTACCTAGTTGAGATGTGTTTCAGTGTGTTGACAGTATACTACCTAGCTGAGCTGTGTGTTGACAGATTAATACCTAGCTGAGCTGTGTGCTGAGCTGTGTGCCGAGCTGTGTGCTGACAGTATACTACCTAGCTGAGCTGTGTGTTGACAGTTACCTAGTTGAGATGTGTTTCAGTGTGTTGACAGTATTCTACCTAGCTGAGCTGTGTGTTGACAGTATACTACCTAGCTGAGCTGTGTGTTGACAGTGTAATACCTAGCAGAGCTGTGTGTTGACAGTATACAGCCAAGCTGAGCTGTGTGTTGAAAGTATACAACCTAGTTGAGCTGTGTGTTGACAGTATACAACCTAGTTGAGCTGTGTGTTGACAGTATACAACCTAGTTGACCTGTGTGTTGACAGTATACAACCTAGTTGAGCTGTGTGTTGACAGTATACAGCCTAACTGAGATGTGTGCTGACAGTATACAACCTAGTTGAGCTGTGTGTTGACAGTATAATACCTAGTTGAGCTGTGTGTTGACAGAAATCTACCTAGCTGAACTGTGTGTTGACAGTATAATACCTATTTGAGCTGTGTGTTGACAGAATAATACCTAGTTGAGCTGTGTGTTGACAGTATACTACCTAGCTGAGCTCTGTTAAGATGTGTGTTGACAGTTACCTAGTTGAGATGTGTTTCAGTGTGTTGACAGTGTACTACCTAGTTGAACTGTGTGTTGATAGTATACTGCCTAGCTGAGCTGTGTGTTTATAGTATAATACCTAGTTGAGCTGTGTGTTGACAGTGTACTACCTAGTTGAGCTGTGTTGACAGTATGCTACCTAGCTGAGCTGTGTGTTGAAAGAAATCTACCTAGCTGAACTGTGTGTTGACAGTATAATACCTATTTGAGCTGTGTGTTGACAGAATAATACCTAGCTGAGCTGTGTGTTGACAGAAATCTACCTAGTTGAGCTGTGTGTTGACAGTATACTACCTAGCTGTGTCTTGACAGTATACAACCTAGTTGAGCTGTGTGTTGACAGTATACTACCTAGCTGAGCTCTGTTAGGATGTGTGTTGACAGTTACCTAGTTGAGATGTGTTTCAGTGTGTTGACAGTATACTACCTAGTTGAGCTGTGTGTTGACAGTATATTACCTAGTTGAGCTGTGTGTTGACAGTATACTACCTAGCTGAGCTGTGTGTTGCCAGAAATCTACCTAGCTGAGCTGTGTGTTGACAGTTACCTAGTTGAGATGTGTTTCAGTGTGTTGACAGTATACTACCTAGCTGAGCTGTGTGTTGACAGTGTAATACCTAGTTGAGCTGTGTTGACAGATTAATACCTAGCTGAGCTGTGTGCTGAGCTGTGTGCCGAGCTGTGTGCTGACAGTATACTACCTAGCTGAGCTGTGTGTTGACAGTATACTACCTAGCTGAGCTCTGTTAAGCTGTGTGTTGACAGTTACCTAGTTGAGATGTGTTTCAGTGTGTTGACAGTATTCTACCTAGCTGAGCTGTGTGTTGACAGTATACTACCTAGCTGAGCTGTGTGTTGACAGTGTAATACCTAGCAGAGCTGTGTGTTGACAGTGTAATACCTAGCAGAGCTGTGTGTTGACAGTATACAGCCTAGCTGAGCTGTATGTTGACAGTATACAACCTACTTGAGCTGTGTGTTGACAGTATATTACTTAGTTGAGCTGCGTGTTGACAGTATAATACCTAGTTGAGCTGTGTGTTGACAGTATAATACCTAGTTGAGCTGTGTGTTGACAGTATAATACCTAGTTGAGCTGTGTGTTGACAGTATAATACCTAGTTGAGCTGTGTGTTGACAGTGTAATACCTAGCAGAGCTGTGTGTTGACAGTATACAGCCTAGCTGAGCTGTATGTTGACAGTATACAACCTACTTGAGCTGTGTGTTGACAGTATATTACTTAGTTGAGCTGCGTGTTGACAGTATAATACCTAGTTGAGCTGTGTGTTGACAGTATAATACCTAGTTGAGCTGTGTGTTGACAGTATAATACCTAGTTGAGCTGTGTGTTGACAGTATAATACCTAGTTGAGCTGTGTGTTGACAGTATAATACCTAGGTGAGCTGTGTGTTGACAGTATAATACCTAGTTGAGCTGTGTGTTGAGAGTGCACTACCTAGTTGAGCTGTGTGTTGACAGTATAATACCTAGTTGAGCTGTGTGTTGACAGAAATCTACCTAGCTGAACTGTGTGTTGACAGTATAATACCTATTTGAGCTGTGTGTTGACAGAATAATACCTAGCTGAGCTGTGTGTTGACCGAGATCTACCTAGCTGAGCTGTGTGTTGACAGTATAATACCTAGTTGAGCTGTGTGTTGACAGTATAATACCTAGCTGTGTGTTGACAGTATACTACCTAGCTGAGCTGTGTGTTGAGATGTGTGTTGACAGTATACAACCTAGTTGAGCTGTGTGTTGACAGTATAGTACCTAGCTGAGCTTGTGTTGACAGTATACTACCTAGCTGAGCTCTGTTAAGATGTGTGTTGACAGTTACCTAGTTGAGATGTGTTTCAGTGTGTTGACAGTATACTGTGTGTTGACAGTTACCTAGTTGAGCTGTTGAGATGTGTTTACCTAGTTGAGCTGTGTGTTGACAGTATAATACCTAGTTGAGCTGTGTGTTGACAGTGTACTACCTAGTTGAGCTGTGTTGACAGTATACTACCTAGCTGAGCTGTGTGTTGACAGTATAATACCTAGGTGAGCTATGTGTTGACAGTATAATACCTAGCAGAGCTGTGTGTTGACAGTATACTACCTAGCTGAGCTGTGTGTTGACAGTATACTACCTAGCTGAGCTGTGTGTTGACAGTATACTACCTAGCTGAGCTGTGTGTTGACAGTATACTACCTAGCTGAGCTGTGTGTTGACAGTATACTACCTAGCTGAGCTGTGTGTTGACAGTATACAACCTAGCTGAGCTGTGTGTTGACAGTATACAACCTAGCTGAGCTGTGTGTTTATAGTATAATACCTAGCAGAGCTGTGTGTTTATAGTATAATACCTAGCAGAGCTGTGTGTTTATAGTATAATACCTAGCAGAGCTGTGTGTTTATAGTATAATACCTAGCAGAGCTGTGTGTTGACAGTATAATACCTAGTTGAGCTGTGTGTTGACAGTGTACTACCTAGCTGAGCTGTGTGTTGACAGTATACTACCTAGCTGAGCTGTGTGTTGACAGTATATTACCTAGTTGAGCTGTGTGTTGACAGTATATTACCTAGTTGAGCTGTGTGTTGACAGTATACTACCTAGTTGAGCTGTGTTGCTGCTCAGTAGGTCTGTGATGATCTCAGCATGAGTCAGTCTCATCCTCCTCCTCTCTGCCGCGATGCTGTACTCCATCTGCTCTGTCTGCGTCCGCGGAATCACCTGCTTCAGCTGCACCTGCACGTGCACACACACACACCCCAACACTGTGTGTGTGTCCTCCTATTGAAGCATGACATATTGATGTGGTTGATACGTCCAACACTGTCAAACCAAGATGGGTGCCCCCTCACTCTTCAGCCCTCACCTTCCCCTCCTCGGTACGTCGAGCCACAAAGGTGGCAAAGGCATTGCACACGTTCCACTGGCAGCTACTGAACAGGTCCTCACAGCTTACCGTGATGCCCACCTGCGGATAGGGCCCACGTGGCATCATATGATGACACCAGGCAGAGTGCCAGACATATTGTTACATACATATATTAGTAAGGTCTCGTCACAAATTGTGCCCTCTATTCCCTAATTGTACATTTTTATCATTGAACACAGAGCATAGGTTACCATTTGGTGAATTAAAACGGGACTAGATTCTACAGTAAAGAACACCGGTTGTAAACAGGGACCCTCTATTATGGAACAGCATTGTTTATCATTTCTCTCCCCAACATACATTATTAATGATTTCAAAACAAAAGTTCAATAGATTGAATATTTACTACACAAAGATCAAAGATGGTGTCCCCACAAACCTCCATGCTGGATGTGAAGGCTCTGTTCACGTTTGCCTTGATGTTAACAACCTGTCCGACTCTGCGTAAAATAATAAACAAACATTTCTATGATTAACATTGGACAGTGGTTACAGTGTGAACAGAAGAACACCAGCCCCTCCTTTCTGTGGCTAAGCTAAAGGCTATATGTCACTGTAAATATACTGAAAAGGTATGTTTCAGGAAGTGAAATACTTACCCTATAGTGTGCTCAAAGTGGATGTCGTCAACAGAGGCAGTAATACAGGGAGACCCAGCATGTCTTTCAGCTGTGACAACATAGAGGTCCACAAACATCATATGTACAGTACATACGTGCCTTGTCGGCTGACAGGACTCCATAGCTGTTGATCTCAAGCTACGTCTCGGAGGGCTGCAGTCAGAGTCTGCGTCCCAAATTACACCTTATTTCCAAAAAGTGTACTATTTTTGGCCAGAGCCCCAGGTTGGGACTTGAGCGGGACCGCTTTTTCTTTAGAGGTCATACTATGAGGTTAAGGTCATAGCTCACCAGACAGGCAGGCTGTGGAGTCCATCCACTTGAGCAGCTGTCCTACGCTGAGCTCTCCACAGTGGTTGGCGTGGCAGGGCATCACGATCTGGCTCATCTTGACCTCTGTGGGGTTCCTGTACACCTCGCCACTCTCCAAGATGAAGAGGGGATCCTCCATGGGGTCTCCGTCGCCCTTCTCACACGACATGACTCTGGACTGTACAGGACACAGGGGAAAAGTAGAAGCTAAAGTGTATTACAGTACTTGAAAGGGATAGACTCAATCTAGTGTGTCATGCATGGTGTTATAACCATTTATTGTACACTGTTTCACCTCTTTAAAAAAGGTGCTGCTAGGTTGGTTTTAGAATACAAACTATAAAGACTATTGTAGTTATTCAAGCTCTTTGAATAAATGATTATATTAGTTCATTATGCCAAGGTCTTAGTGGCACCCTATTTATAACATTCGAGGAAATCTTAATCTAGTTACAAGGAAAAATAATTCAGAACAAAACAGATTATTCCAGTCTGAGCTAAGCCTACTTGGCTCGCAGAAGGACTATAGGTGAACAAGAGGCAATTCCCACCCTAACTGCTTTGTTTATGCAATGGGTCTCATGGAAATACCAAAATAACTTATACAACGGAGTAATCACGTCTCAATTAAACTAAACATGTTGTTCCTCTTTTTTTGCAATTTTCTCCTGTTTTTGTGCCTTCAAATAATACTTCGCTCAAGCAGCACACTCATGCCCCAACAAAATGGTTATTGTGCTTCACAAAAGAAGGTGCTTTACTTGGGGGAAAAAATCTGTAGCTCAGTTTGTCATCTGACAGATTGCTTAAAAACATGTTTTTCCCTCGAAGAACACTATGTAATGCTGTATAATAATACCCTTAGTGAATTGGATAGGAAACTCGAAAGACTCGCTGACTGTAGACCACGCATCTGGTTGAAAATAAATCAACTTCAAAGAATAGACTAGTGTATTCTTCTATTACGGCTAAAATAGAACGTTGCAGTTAGTCTATTTGTATTATCAACTGTCTGTTCCAGCTCTCTGTTCAAATGAAATGGTCACCTGTCTCGTGCTCACCGGACATGCGATTTAGTGGAGCAGTAGCAGTGACGTCCAATAGACTGGTCTACTGTACAAACGGGATTCGTCCAGTTATTCGGTTATTATCTCACACTCATGAGACTACTAGGCTATACGCGTGGTGGAATGAGTCACTCACTGATGGAATATATTGACAGAGTAAAACGTGACAGAGTAAAAACAATGACTAGGCAATCGCTCTTTAAACGTTTTACATAATTTCCCAAGACAATAAAATAGACTTACCCAAAGGGAACTTTTCAGCAGACGGTCAGGTCACATTTGCATGAATGAATAAGCAAAACAAAACTTTTCAGTCTCGTGTAAGTCTCCACTCTCTGCCAATTCTTTCATTCTCCGGACACAACTGTGTGGCGTGCATGCAATGATGTATATAAACCCTGGAATACAGATTCCACCGCGCAGCCATCTTGGTACTCCTCCTGGGTTCTCAAAACGATTTTGGAAGCTATAGAAATGCATTTATTAACGTCTAGTTTCGTTTTTGACACGTTTATTATATTACATTCACCTTAATGCATACTTTTAAATATATTATGTGAGCTAAACATACAAATAAAATAAAAAATTCAGAGTACGGTTACTGTCCCACTACAAAATAAACAACCAATAAATACATGTGATTTTGTCCTTGAAACATTTAATTGAAATACGGTAGAATTCCATGAATTCCGATGACCGCTCCTAATAGAGAGTGCCAATATGGCTGACTGGCGGCTTCATAGACTCTCAACGGCCAATACATAGCGTTTGCAATCAAGGGTTTATATACATCACTGGTGGCATGACGCCGCTAAACAGAGCAGACACACCTCCTGTTGCTGGACGTGGGGTACCAATTTAAATGACACTTAAGGTGGAACTTTAATGTGGAAATGGTCCATTAACAGTTTTAAATATTTAAAGCTGAGATCTGCATGAAAGAGCGCAACTGGGGTATTTGTTATTGTTTTTTAAACTGGGCAGAGGAGCATCAAGCAGTATTGTAAAAACGTTCATAGTAGGCTAAATACTCTGCTGTTCTATCTTTCAGGGAACCTTGTGGTATAGGCTAGGTTAATTTCTCATTAGATTAATGTAAATATTCACTTTTGAATTATGAATCATTTTCAAAGATCTGTTTGAGATATAACAACAAACATGTTGATGCGCTCCCAAGTGGTGCAGTGGTGATTGGGAGTCCCATAGGGCAGTGCACAATTGGTCCAAACCTGTAGCCAGGGTAGGTGTCATTGTAAATAAGAATTTGTTCTTAACAGACTTGCCTGGTTAAATAAAACTCTTTGTTATATCAGAAAAAATTATTCATATTTTGAATGTGAATATTTTTTCATTTTTTCCTGATATAACAAAGAGTTTTATTTAGCCAGGCAAGTCGGTTCATCTAATGAGAAATAAACCAAAAATTGATTGGGAAAATAAAGTACAGTACACGACCCAGTGCCCCTGCAGATACTACTGGTGCCATAGGTGCATACCTCTGTCCAAGGGAGGTAACACTATTCCTCTCAAAGTGTTCCACATACACAACCTAATGTGAACAGGGAAGTCTTAGCGATTATCCAATGACCATGTACTGCATGAGCTGTGCCATGTATTACTATGCCCCCCCCCCATTCTAATATCCCACCCATTCTGAAATTTAATTTCTGTCCCCCCAAGTTTTATCATTGGAATATGATACAAAACGAGGCAACAGTGTGCTTTAGAACCATGCGTACGTTTCCGAGCGGTCAGGTAGGCTGTTTGGAGTGTTTATCCGACTGGATAAAAAATATATATATATATATAATTATGTCCCCCCCCCACTTCTAAAACTAAAGTTACGTCCCTGTATAGGCCTATAGCACAAGGTCCCCTGAAAGATAACTCAGTCTGCAGTGGTTCCCAAACTTTTTATAGTCCTGTACCCATTCAAACATTCAACCTCCAGCTGCGTACCCCCTCTAGCACCAAGGTCAACGCACTGTTGTTTTTTGCCATCATTGTAAGCCTGCCACACACACATACTAAACGATACATTTATTCAACATAAGAATGAGTGCGAGTTTGTCACAACCCGGCTTGTGGGAAGTGACAAAGAGCTCTTATAGTACCAGGGCACAAATAATAATCAATAATTTTGCTCTTTATTTAGCCATCTTACATATAAAACCTTATTTGTTCATAACAAATTGTGAATAACTCACAGGTTAATGAGAAGGGTATGCTTGAAAGGATGCACATAACTCTGCAATGTGCACAAAAAAACATACAATGATGGAAAGACCTGTGTGTTGTCCTTGTTAATGCAGACAGAAAAGAGCTCCAACTTCTTAATCATAGCCTCAATTTTGTCCCTCACATTGAATATAGTTGCTGTAATCCTAGATTCCGATCATTCAGGAGAGGAAACACACCCAGATAGGCCAGTCGTGTGAGAAACGTCATCATCATGCAAGAGGTCAGATAAGTGAAAATCATGGTTAGTAAAGACAACTTTAAGCCCGTCTCTTAATTCAAAAAAACATGTCAATACTTTTCCCCTTGATAACCAGCGCACTTCTGCATGTTGTAAAAGCGTTACATGGTCGCTGCCCTTATCATTACATAATGCAGAAAATACTTGAGTGTTCAGGGGCCTTGCTTTAACAAAGGTAACCATTTTCACTGTAGTTTCCAAAACATTCTCTTGGCAGCAAGAGCCTCTCGGTGGATGCTGCAGTTTACCCAAATGTCATCGGGAGCAACTGCTTGCACGCACGTTACCACTCTACTATGTCTCCCTGTCATGGCTTTTGCGCCATCAGTACAGATACCAACACATCTTGACCACCAAAGTCCATTTGATGTCACAAAGTTGTCCAGTACTTTAGAAATATCCTCTCATGTTGTCCTGGTTTGCAAAAGAGGAGGTCTTCCTTCATTGACCCCCCCATAAACGTAACAGACCTATACCAGGAGCTGTGCCAGGCCCGCCACATCTGTTTACTCATCCAGCTGTAACGCATATAATTCACTAGTTTGTATGCGAAGCAGTAATTGTTTCAAAACATCTCCTACCATGTCACTGATGCGTCGTGAAACAGTGTTGAATGAGGAATGCTTTGTCTGTATAGTTTTTGTCCTTTTCCCCCAGCATTGTCCCAGCCATATCCGCGGCAGCAGGAAGAAATAAGTCCTCCACAATAGAATGAGGCTTGCCTGTCCTAGCCACTCAGTAGCTCACCATATAAGACACTTCTAGACCCTTCTTATTAATGGTACCTGTTGCTTTTATACATGTCTTACTACTCAAAAGTCGTCTTTATTCTCGCTGAAAATGCTCCCGTGGCTTATTTTCCAAATGGTCATGTTTCGTTTCTAAATGTCTGTGCAAGAGTGAAGGTTTCCCACGACAGAGAAACGGTTTATGTGATTGGATGTTAATTATTTGACTAGGCTACCTGTATTTGACATTGTGTTGTTATTACGCTTAACACTAGATGGTTTATGTCTTGTTTTGCACATATGAATATTACAGTTTAATGTTATTTTGGGTGAGAAAAAACACCCAAATGTATAGTCCCGTTGGAAAATATAAATGTACTGTTTGAAAATGTGAAGAAGGATTTTGTTATAAAAAAAAAACATGAATCACATTTTAATTTGGCGTAACCCCGTAACAACGTTTGTCTATAGTGAATTTAAGGTTACAGGTTGAGAGCCAAGATAGTTTTTTTTACATAATATTTACAGAAGGAGTGCCAGCTAGCTCTCACAATTTACCCCAATAAATTAAGATTAGTTCATAACCAAGTTGGAAGGTGGTAATCACCAGTTGTGAAGTTGTAATTACCAGTTGGATGCATTCACGTGCTTTGAACTGGTTGAGAAATGCCGATTGACTAATGACCAACAAGCTGCAACAACCATAAGATAAAAGTACAGCTATCATGCTTTTAAACAAATGATAGTGTTCAAAAAACATTCATATAGTTACAGTGCCTTGCGAAAGTAAATAAACATATCCAGGTGTTAGAATGGCCAAGTCAAAGTCCAGACCTGAATCCAATCGAGAATCTGTGGAAAGAACTGAACTGCTGTTCACAAATGCTCTCCATCCAACCTCACTGAGCTCGAGCTGTTTTGCAAGGAGGAATGGGAAAAAAATTCAGTCTCTCGATGTGCAAAACTGATAGAGACATACCCCAAGCGACTTACAGCTGTAATCGCAGCAAAAGGTGGCGCTACAAAGTATTAACTTAAGGGGGCTGAATAATTTTGCACGCCCAATTTTTCCGTTTTTGATTTGTTAAAAAAGTTTGAAATATCCAATAAATGTCGTTCCACTTCATGATTGTGTCCCACTTGTTGTTGATTCTTCACAAAAAAATACAGTTTTATATCTTTATGTTTGAAGCCTGAAATGTGGCAAAAGGTCGCAAAGTTCAAGGGGGCCGAATACTTTCGCAAGGCACTGTATCTTTATAAAGGTTTGCTGTTGCATTTAACTGCTGAAAATGTTATCAAGGTAATTTCCTTAGTAGGTGATGACAAGTTTCCCACTTGTAATTTCCAGTTGGAGGGGCATTCAAATGGATTTTTCCCATGCATGTAGTAAATACCACATTCCCAGTTGGTTATGAACGCAGCATTATAGCCTCGTCTGCTGACGGTTTCAAGACCCCCCATCAACTAACTGTGACTGGCACCTCGGCTATCGCGGAGTTGAAATGCATTGTCATATCTGGAGGCCTATTTGGTTTACATAAATTCACCAGTCGATCAGGAATAAGATGTGTGTTGTCAATGAGAACAAAACTCGGTTAAACAACTCCAGAAAAATACTTTCAGGTAACTAGTTTGAGTCTAATCGGATTTAAAACAAATGAGAAGACCATTTTTTAAACGATGGTGTGTGAGGCTACAGTAGGCTAGCCTTTAATTTGCAAAGTACCAAAAATAGAAGGCTAATGACAATACAAATGGTAGCAATGTGATATCAGGACATTCGAATTGCTCGTTTTAGGATACAATACTAATTTTCAGCCAGACGCGTGTATCTTGTTTACCTACGGGTGCTTCGTTACAGTCAACAGCTTTTAAGAACACGTGAACCTATTCCACATCAACAACCAATAAGGTGTCTCTTTTTTACTTGCCGTTTTCTTAAAGAGGAAGATGCTGCTACTTCAGTTCAGATCTAATACTCGTGAATAGTCAATTATAAAATATTAGACTAGATGGAAACAGGTGGTAGCCTAGACCTATTATTTGACCCTGCTGGTCATCTATGAACATTTGAACATCTTGGACATGTTCTGTTATAATCTCCACCCAGCACAGCCAGAAGAGGACTGGCCACCCCACATAGCCTGGTTCCTCTCTAGGTTTCTTCCTAGGTTTGGCCTTTCTAGGGGTTTTCCTAGCCACCGTGCTTCTACACCTGCATTGCTTGCTGTTTGGGGTTTTAGGCTGGGTTTCTGTACAGCACTTTGAGATATCAGCTGATATAAGAAGGGCTTTATAAATACATTTGATTGATACATTTTTTAAAACTACTTAGGGGGAAAAAACCTTTGCATTTCACAATAGTCTATGACTGACATTTCAAACACAGAAATTATATATAATATGGGTTAACATTAGCATAACCCGTTCGCCTAAAATGAAAATACACTAAACAGGTTTTGTTTTGCTCATGTTCAATGGAAAAAGTATAATTTAGGCTCCAATAATCACTTACAATTTAATACATTGTCGTCATAGCAGGGCTGAAACTGGAGTGCTTGTCTAGATGATACCTCTCAATGTTGAATAAAGTGTGCCTTTTATTCTTACTTTGCATGATAATGAACGTTGGGATATGTAAAGTAGATGTCCTACTGTAACAACCACCTCCAATTGGCAACAGCAAAGCATGACATAACGTTAAGGCAGGGCTAAATGGAATTCCTGTACGCTCATTGGTGAAAATAGTTGCCAGTCAATTTAGCCCTATCCCCTTCTCCTTGACCAGGCTCGGTTGAGAAGTGCAGTAAGGAGTGCGAGAGAGGGTCGCGGCCGTGGCAGACTGATGGTCTGACAGATGAAATAGCGAAAATAGAGAAAGATAAGGCGGGCGTTCACCCTCACAAAATCATGTTCCCTAAAGGCAAAGGGTCCGCTGTGCCGTCGGATGGACAAGCACGGGAAAAGTAAGTTTTCAAACATATTTCTTACCTAATGCATATTATACCCCACCTCGGCTTTGTGGTTTGCCGGACAGCGAATTTCTTCTTACCGAGGAGGATGGAATTGAATGAACCGCCTTGTCTGCTCGCCATTCGTTCCCGTTTCTGACTTCGGCTTTAATGCTCTTCCTTGGCCTCA
The DNA here is from genome assembly GCF_034236695.1 of Oncorhynchus nerka. Lineage (NCBI taxonomy): Eukaryota > Metazoa > Chordata > Actinopteri > Salmoniformes > Salmonidae > Oncorhynchus > Oncorhynchus nerka. Next base: position 14,557,944 of record NC_088420.1, on the reverse strand, counting down.
TTACTGCACGTAAATGGGTGCTTTTATTTTCTATTAAGGGTCTGTGAACTATATATATATATTTGTTTATGGAAAAATTAATAGCTTAAACAAATGCACCGTTCAATTTGCTTTACGTATTGTATGTTACATTAATTGATTAAAAATGTAGCTTCCCCCAGTGTTTTGGTTACTACTTTGTTTGAGTTGCCGCTACGAGGGTCGTATCCAACACTCATTTATCGACCTATAATTACGCGTTTTCTCCTTGGTTACAATGTTTCCGATTTGAAGCGTTTGGAAAGCCATCGTGCGAAAAGGCCCTTTGGAGTCGGTGGTCCATGCAAACCGTCTGACTTCAAATTTAGGGGTGTATTCATCCTGCCGATTCTGTTGCAAAACGTTTCTGAAACGGAAACGAACGAAATAGGGCGGGACCTACAAAAAATGTGTCCAATAGAAACTCTCGTATTACTTACAAAACGGAACTGCAACTGTTTGGACAAATTATTACACAACTGAACTGTCGATCATGTGTCTCAAAGTGCAAGGCATCTTAGTTGATTAGAGACCAAACACCCAACATCAATCAGGCCCTCAAGGACTGGAGTCACCCATACATTAAGCCTACTAAATTTACTTCCGTTTGTGTCTAGGCTCATTTGTCTGCTTTATAATAGAGTCAAATGAGGCTAATTTAAAGTAGACTCAAATGTAGTTCTAAAACATTTGCTTTTTTTGCCATAATATTATTATTCAAACTGTTGTTTTTGTTCGCAGGTTAGCTTTATACGTCTATGAATATTTGTTACACATAGGAGCACAGAAGTCTGCACAGACCTTTTTATCAGAGGTGAGTATTTACTACTAACTGGATATCGGTCCTATCCATGTGACCATACTTCAATAACAAACTAATTCCCATTTTGAATCAATAAATGTCACTGTTTTTTTTGTTAAAGTAGGCCCTATTGTTCATTCAAAATGTTTTTTATTCTCCCCTTTTCCAGATCCGATGGGAAAAGAACATCACACTCGGGGAACCCCCTGGGTTCCTACACTCTTGGTGGTGGTAAGTGTTCCGTATGTCAATCAGTGTGTCAATCAATGGAGGCTGCTCATGGGAGGACGGCTCATAACAATGGCTGGGATGGAGTCAATGGAATGGCATCAAATGTGGTTTTCATGTGGTTGATGCCATTCCATTATACTCCATTCCAGCCATTATTATGAGCCGTCCTCCCATGAGCAGCCTCCATTGATGTCAATACACCATATTGTATCATGTACATCATTCCGTTGCTTCACAACCTGTGTGTCTTGTCCACAGTGTATTTTGGGACCTGTATTGTGCTGCACCAGAAAGAAGAGAGACGTGTGACCACTCCAGTGAAGCCAAGGCCTTCCATGATTACGTGAGTTCTGCTCCTCCTCATAAGACTTGCTGCTGCACATGTTGCAGGGGTTCTGCTGAAGAGCCTGGGCCCATTTTCATCAAGCGTCTGAGTGCTGATGTTGGATCAGGTCTCCCTGTCCATATAATCGTATTCATTATGATCTTAAAGGGAAATCTGATCCTAAATCAGCCCTCCTACTCTGATATACTTTATGAATACAGGCCCTGGTTTCCTTTGAGCCTACATTAATGTAGAATGAGAGCGCACCCAGACAAGCGTATTTAAAAAGAATCAGGAGTTGGAAAGCAAACTTCTGCAACCAGTACTTTCCTCTGCTGTGAGATCTAGACCTACTATATAGACCCATCGTCCTTGTTACCCCTTGTACGGTTTCGATGCCTTGGGTAGTGGCGATAGAGAGACGTTTCTCTGCCTCTTTGTTTCTTGGGCCATACCTTCTAATCTTAATTTCATTGGCATCCAGTTGTACTCTCCTGCATATATAGCTGTTGTGTTGCTGCTGCACTCCTCTCTGGGTAGTGTACGGAGTATGTCATAGCAGTAGGACAGGATGTTTCAGAGCCATGTATGTGTAGCTATTTATCAGGCTTTGTGGACTTCAGGTTTGTCTGATGGATCAGGTTTGTCTGATGGATCAGGTTTGTCTGATGGATCAGGTTTGTCTGATGGATCAGGTCTGTCTGATGGATCAGGTCTGTCTGATGGATCAGGTTTGTCTGATGGATCAGGTTTGTCTGATGGATCAGGTTTGTCTGATGGATCAGGTTTGTGTAGGTTCTAGTTTGCCAGGCTGTCCCGGCAGCGTCCTATAGCTGTCCATCCAGCTGACATCTTGCCCTGTCATTGGCCCTGATGATGACCCTCCGACAGTATGGAGCTTAAAGGCTTCTGGGAAAATGGTGCTGATGTCAGCATGTCCTGAGTCAGACATGTCTGATCTGATGTGGACTCCCCCCTGTTTCTCTACCGTTCTGCAGCTCTCTCCCCACCTCATTTCATCCCCCAGGGGAAAAATTCAGACCTGGGTGTTGTTCATTAGGGCTCCAAACGAAAAGAAAAAAAACTGAAACAGGGAGGTATTACATGGACCTGTCCAATGAGAAAAGCTCATTTTTATTTTCGGTTCCAAAGTGTTTTCTATTGTGTGCTCCAATGAACATGACCCTGCTCTGTTGTGGCCAGTCGCTGTTGAGCAATGTTTGTAAGCAGAGTTTGAACAAAATGGGTTCAGAGTCTCAATTATCTCGAATGGTAGTGGCCAAGAGTTAAAATATATATATATTTTTACTAAAGATGAAATTGTCTCCATCTTGTGCTAGAATGTATTTTTTCCTGAACTTGCAGGATGGTAGTAGCCTACTCAATTGGAACTCAAATTCATAGAGCTTGTAGTTTTTAGGATTTTTCCAAAACGGTTGTGGCCTGTCTCTAAACTTGGCTCTTGCATATTGACCATTTGCATATTGTGTCTTTTGCATGTTCAGAACACTATGCACTTGGGAAATGGCTTTAGTCTCCCATCATCACTCCTATCTCATACTAGTGCTGGTCAGGCTTCTCCAGGACAAGTAGTCAAACTAGGGAGCATCCAAGAAGTCTTCCTCTTTCTATTTCCTTCCCTTTTCACTAGGAACCAAAACAGCCGAACAGGAAGGGGATCAACATGTTATCCAATGAGAAATGCTTGTTTTCATTGCAAAACCTATTCTGTTGCAAAAACATTTAGCTAGGATTTGCTATGGTGTGCACTTATGAGTACACCCTTCACTGATCTAAGAAGACAAGATAGGAGCCAGTATCATAGCAGACGCTCACAAAGGGATGTGCTTCACCTGTACAGTGCTGCAGGCCACTAAGACCAGCCCAGACAAAGGAAAAGATACAAGTAGGAGAGGAGGCCACTGTAGACTTGAGATCCACCCATTGTGGGGTTAACATCACAGGAAGGGGTTAAAGCAGGGATGTTGGGCCTTGTTCTTGCTAGGTCTTGTTCTTGCCAGAGAGGGTTGTCAAGGAAACAACAGCCCTCCCGATCTGGCAGGTGACCTGGGAGCCAGTAGGAGGAGGGAGCACACAGCTGAGCCGCATCTGCCATTTCTTTCATTAGACCTAGTCTTTGTTATGCTAGCTAGCTAACAACCATACATCTTTAGCGTTAGGCTAGTGCTAGCCAACAGAAATTGACAGCTTTTTGACACAGAGACATGCTGTGATTGTGAAGAAGAGCAGTAGGGTCTGCAAATGAATAGGCTTGTTTGGCTTTTGAATACATTTGTTGACATGTCAATGAAACTAGTCAACTGTGTTATGTCTGTGGCGGTATCGAGAGATGGAATCCCTGTGTATCGATGTTGGTTCTTCCTGTGTTCACCTTAGGCTAGTACATGGACAGTGGGAACAGTGCTCTGACTTTGTTTGCGTGGGCCCAGACTTCCTTCTCTCTCGCGCGTTCTCGCTCGATCCCTCCCTTCTCCACCCTCTGTCTCTCTTCTATATCTTTCTCTCGCGTTCTCTCTCTCTCACTCGATCCCTCCCTTCTCCACCCCCTGTCTCTCTTCTATATCTTTCTCTCGCGTTCTCTCTCTCTCGCTCGATCCCTCCCTTCTCCACCCCCTGTCTCTCTTCTATATCTTTCTCTCTCGTTCTCTCTCTCTCGCTCGATCCCTCCCTTCTCCACCCCCTGTCTCTCTTCTATATCTTTCTCTCGCGTTCTCTCTCTCTCGCTCGATCCCTCCCTTCTCCACCCCCTGTCTCTCTTCTATATCTTTCTCTCGCGTTCTCTCTCTCTCGCTCGATCCCTCCCTTCTCCACCCCCTGTCTCTCTTCTATATCTTTCTCTCGCGTTCTCTCTCTCTCACTCGATCCCTCCCTTCTCCACCCCCTGTCTCTCTTCTATATCTTTCTCTCGCGTTCTCTCTCTCTCACTCGATCCCTCCCTTCTCCACCCCCTGTCTCTCTTCTATATCTTTCTCTTGCTCTCTCTCTCTCCCCCTTTCAATTCAAAGGGCTTTATTGGCATGGGAAACATGTTTACATTTCCAAAGCAAGTGAAATAGACATTAAACAAAAGGGAAATAATCCAAAATTGACAGTAAACATTACTCACAAGTCTTTAAATAATATTTGAAATGTTATATTATTGGCTATGTACAGTGTTGTAACAAAGTGCAAATAGTTAAAGTACAACAGGGAAAATAAATAAACTAATAAATATAGGTTATATTTACAATGGTGTGACTCCACTGGTTGCCCTTTTCATGTGGTAACAGATCACACATCTGGTGTGTTTTAATCTGAGGGGAATATGTCTCTCTAATATGGTCATACATCTGGTGTGTTTTAATCTGAGGGGAATATGTCTCTCTATGGTCATACATCTGGTGTGTTTTAATCTGAGGGGAATATGTCTCTAATATGGTCACACATCTGGTGTGTTTTAATCTGAGGGGAATATGTCTCTCTAATATGGTCATACATCTGGTGTGTTTTAATCTGAGGGAATATGAATATGGTCATACATCTGGTGTGTTTTAATCTGAGGGGAATATATGGTCACACATCTGGTGTGTTTTAATCTGAGGGGAATATGTCTCTCTAATATGGTCATACATCTGGTGTGTTTTAATCTGAGGGGAATATGTCTCTCTAATATGGTCATACATCTGGTGTGTTTTAATCTGAGGGGAATATGTCTCTCTAATATGGTCACACATCTGGTGTGTTTTAATCTGAGGGGAATATGTCTCTCTAATATGGTCATACATCTGGTGTGTTTTAATCTGAGGGGAATATGTCTCTCTAATATGGTCATACATTTGACAGGAGGTTAGGAAGTGCAGCTCGGGTTCCACTTAATTTTGTGTGAACATAGGAAGACCTGTCTCTCAAGAGAAGACAGGCTATCGCAGCCTCTCAATATGCAAGGCCATGCTCACTGAATCTGTATATAGTCAAAGCTTTTCTTAATTGTGGGTTAGTCACAATGATCAGTTATTCTGCCACTGCGTACTCTCTGTTTAGGACCAAATAACATTCCAGTTTGATCTTCTTCTTTTTTTTTGTTAATTCTTTCCAATGTGTCAAGTAATTCTCTTTTTGTTTTCTCATTTGATTGGGTCTCATTTATTTTTTTGTGTGCTCTAGGGCAACAGTGTCTAGGTGGAATTTGTATTTGTGGTCTTGGCTGTGTGGTGGCTGGTGAGCTGGGCTATAGATGAGTGGTGCTGGCTGGGCTATAGATGATGGGTGGTGGCTGGCTGGCTGAGCTATAGATGAGGGGAGGTGGCTGGCTGGCTGAGCTATAGATGAAGGGTGGTGGCTGGGCTATAGATGAGGGGTGGTGGCTGGGCTATAGATGAGGGGTGGTGGCTGGGCTATAGATGAGGGGTGGTGGCTGGGCTATAGATGAGGGGTGCTGGCTGGGCTATAGATGAAGGGTGGTGGGCTGGCTGGCTGAGCTATAGATGAAGGGTGGTGGCTGGGCTATAGATGAGGGGAGGTGGCTGGCTGGCTGGGCTATAGATGAAGGGAGGTGGCTGGCTGGGCTATAGATGAAGGGAGGTGGCTGGCTGAGCTATAGATGAAGGGAGGTGGCTGGCTGGCTGAGCTATAGATGAAGGGAGGTGACTGGCTGGGCTATAGATGAAGGGAGGTGACTGGCTGGCTGGCTGGGCTATAGATGAGGGGAGGTGGCTGGCTGGCTGGGCTATAGATGAGGGGAGGTGGCTGGCTGGCTGGGCTATAGATGAGGGGAGGTGGCTGGCTGGCTGGGCTATAGATGAGGGGAGGTGGCTGGCTGGCTGGGCTATAGATGAGGGGCGGTGGCTGGCTGGCTGGGCTATAGATGAGGGGAGGTGGCTGGCTGGGCTATAGATGAGGGGAGGTGGCTGGCTGGGCTATAGATGAGAGGTGGCTGGCTGGGCTATAGATGAGAGGAGGTGGCTGGCTGGGCTATAGATGAGGGGAGGTGGCTGGCTGGGCGGGCTATAGATTTAATTTTAATTTAATTTTACCTTTATTTAACCAGGCAAGTCAGTTAAGAACACATTCTTATTTTCAATGACGGCCTGGGAACAGTGGGTTAACTGCCTGTTCAGGGGCAGAACGACAGATTTGTACCTTGTCAGCTCGGGGGTTTGAACTCGCAACCTTCCGGTTACTAGTCCAACGCTCTAACCACTAGGCTACGCTGCCGCCCCAATGAGATGAGGGGAGGTGGCTGGCTGGCTGGGCTATAGATGAGGGGAGGTGGCTGGCTGGCTGGGCTATAGATGAGGGGAGGTGGCTGGCTGGCTGGGCTATAGATGAGGGGAGGTGGCTGGCTGGCTGGGCTATAGATGAGGGGAGGTGGCTGGCTGGCTGGGCTATAGATGAGGGGAGGTGGCTGGCTGGCTGGGCTATAGATGAGGGGAGGTGGCTGGCTGGCTGGGCTATAGATGAGGGAGGAGGTGGCTGGCTGGCTGGGCTATAGATGAGAGGAGGTGGCTGGCTGGGTTGAGAGGGAGGTGGGGCCTCTAGATGGGGAGGTGGCTGGCTGGCTGGCTGGCTGGGCTATAGATGAGGGGAGGTGGCTGGCTGGGCTATAGATGAGAGGAGGTGGCTGGCTGGGCTATAGATGGAGGAGGTGGCTGGCTGGAGCTATAGATGAGAGGAGGTGGCTGGCTGGGTGGGGGCCTCTAGATGGGGGAGGTGGCTGGCTGGCTGGGCTATAGATGAGAGGAGGTGGCTGGCTGGGTTGGGGGGCCTCTAGATGGGGGAGGTGGCTGGCTGGCTGGGCTATAGATGAGAGGAGGTGGCTGGCTGGGTGGGGGCCTCTAGATGGGGAGGTGGCTGGCTGGCTGGGCTATAGATGAGAGGAGGTGGCTGGCTGGGTGGGGGCCTCTAGATGGGGGATAGATGGGGAGGTGGCTGGCTGGGTGGGGGCCTCTAGATAGATGGGGGCCTCTAGATGGGGAGGTGGCTGGCTGGGTGGGGGCCTCTAGATGGGGGAGGTGGCTGGCTGGGTTGGGGGCCTCTAGATGGGGGAGGTGGCTGGCTGGGTGGGGGCCTCTAGATGGGGGAGGTGGCTGGCTGGGTTGGGGGCCTCTAGATAGATGGGGAGGTGGCTGGCTGGGTTGGGGGCCTCTAGATGGGGGAGGTGGCTGGCTGGGTTGGGGGCCTCTAGATGGGGGGAGGTGGCTGGCTGGGTTGGGGGCCTCTAGATGGGGAGGTGGCTGGCTGGGGGGTTGGGGGAGGTGGCTGGCCTCTAGATGGGGGAGGTGGCTGGCTGGTTTGGGGGCCTCTAGATGGGGGAGGTGGCTGGCTGGGTTGGGGGCCTCTAGATGGGGAGGTGGCTGGCTGGGGGGCCTCTAGATGGGGAGGGGCTGGGCTATAGATGGGGAGGTGGCTGGCTGGGCCTCTAGATGGGAGGGGGGCCTCTAGATGGGGAGGTGGCTGGCTGGGGCTTGGGGGCCTCTAGATGGGGGAGGTGGCTGGCTGCTGGCTGGGTGGGGGCCTCTAGATGGGGGAGGTGGCTGGCTGGGTGGGGGCCTCTAGATGGGGGAGGTGGCTGGCTGGGGCTGGCTGGGGGCCTCTAGATGGGGGAGGTGGCTGGCTGGGTGGGGGCCTCTAGATGGGGAGGTGGCTGGCTGGGTGGGGGCCTCTAGATGGGGAGGTGGCTGGCTGGCTGGGGGGCCTCTAGATGGGGAGGTGGCTGGCTGGGTGGGGGCCTCTAGATGGGGAGGTGTTTGGCTGGGTTGGGGGCCTCTAGATGGGGAGGTGGCTGGCTGGGTTGGGGGCCTCTAGATGGGGGAGGTGGCTGGCTGGGTGGGGGGCCTCTAGATGGGGGAGGTGGCTGGCTGGGCTATAGATGAGAGGAGGTGGCTGGCTGGCTGGGGGCCTCTAGATGGGGGAGGTGGCTGGCTGGCTGGGTGGGGGGCCTCTAGATGGGGGAGGTGGCTGGCTGGGTGGGGGTCTCTAGATGGGGGGAGGTGGCTGGCTGGGTGGGGGGATGGGGGAGGTGGCTGGCTGGGTGGGGGCCTCTAGATGGGGAGGTGGCTGGCTGGGTGGGGGCCTCTAGATGGGGGAGGTGGCTGGCTGGGTGGGGGGCCTCTAGATGGGGAGGTGGCTGGCTGGGTGGGGGCCTCTAGATGGGGAGGTGGCTGGCTGGCTGGGGGCCTCTAGATGGGGAGGTGGCTGGCTGGGTGGGGGGCCTCTAGATGGGTGGGGGGGGGAGGTGGCTGGCTGGGTGGGGGCCTCTAGATGGGGAGGTGGCTGGCTGGGTGGGGGGCTAGATGGGGGAGGTGGCTGGCTGGCTGGGGGCCTCTAGATGGGGAGGTGGCTGGCTGGGTGGGTGGGGGGCCTCTAGATGGGGAGGTGGCTGGCTGGGTGGGGGGCCTCTAGATGGGGGAGGTGGCTGGCTGGGTGGGGGGCCTCTAGATGGGGGAGGTGGCTGGCTGGCTGGGTGGGGGCCTCTAGATGGGGGAGGTGGCTGGCTGGGTGGGGGGCCTCTAGATGGGGGAGGTGGCTGGCTGGCTGGGTGGGGGGCCTCTAGATGGGGAGGTGGCTGGCTGGGTGGGGGCCTCTAGATGGGGGAGGTGGCTGGCTGGCTGGGCTGCTAACAGGCAGGGAAGCAGCGCTGCATCACGGCTCGTAAAGCGCAGACCCTCCCTCCTTCCCTGGCATATTCACGGTGGGTCTGACAGATGGTCCCCTGGGAACTCCGTCGCCATGGTGTCAGCCGCTGATTGATGGCTGTCAAGGAGCTAAGGGACAGATTGGAAAAGGGGAGGAGGGGTAGCATATGCCCAGTGACCACAGGAGGAGCCGAGGGAATACGGAAAAGGGGAGAAGGGGGGAGAGAGGACAAGGGGAGATGGAGAGGGGGGGAAAGGAGAGAGGGAAAGAGAGAGGGGAGGAGGCGGAGGAGGGTAAGAGGATGAGGGTAAGGGGAGGATGGTTGAGTAGTAGAAGAGAGCCTGAGAGTTCTCTTCTCTGGGTCCTACTGCAAGGCCTTTCAGTTTCAAGTTTTATTGTCATGTGTGCAGGTACAGTGAAATTCCTTTCTTGCAACAAAGCAGTAATCAATATCAGCAGTAAAAATGTTATACTATGAAGTAAAGTAGAACAAAAATGCACGAAAAATAGAAATAAGAAGAACACGATTAAGTAAGCTATGTACAGGGTCAGTTAAAGTGTCAGTGCCAATGCCATATTTCCAATGTGCAGGGATACTGGAGTGGTAGATATATATAGGGGTAAGGTGACTAGTAGGGCTGGGGATTGCCAGGCACCTCACACATTGTTATCACAATACGTAAAGGCTGATACGAATTTCATGATTCTATATGTATTGTGAATTTATTGTGATTCGATGTTCCAAACATATTGCTCACCATACGCGTCTGCTGCAGAGAGACCAGATCAATTTAATTCTCATGGCTATCAGTCATGGAAATAAATGTGCTGAAAACAAATTGGCTCTCTAATTAAAAAGTTTTTGTGCAGGTACAGCCAACTAGCGCAAAAATTATATTGCGATATTGTATCTATATTGTCAAAATGATACAATATATCGTCAAAAATCATTTCCTGATATGTAAGTATCCCCCCTATCACTAGTGACTAGGCATCAGGATATACTGTATGATAAACAGTAACATATGATGATTGTGTGTGTGTGTGTGTGTAGACTCAGTGTGTGTGAGTGTACCTAGAGTCAGTGAGTGTACCTAGAGTCAGTGAGTGTGTGTGTGTGTGTGTGAGTGTACCTAGAGTCAGTGTGTGTCAGTGTGAGTGTACCTAGAGTCAGTGTGTGTCAGTGTGAGTGTACCTAGAGTCAGTGTGAGTGTGTGTGTGTAGACTCAGTGTGTGTGTGAGTGTACCTAGAGTCAGTGCAAAAATAAAAGTGTGAATGAAGATAGTCTGTGTAGCCATTTTGTTAGCTGTTTAGCAGTCTTATGGCTTGGGGATAGAAGCTGTTCAGGAGCCTGTTGGTGTCAGACTTGTTGCTCTGGTACAGCTTGCTGTGCGGAACCCGAGAGAACAGTCTATGGCTTGGGTAGCTGGAGTCTTTAACAATTTTCTGGGCCTTCCTTACACACCGCCTGATATAGAGGTCCTGGATGGCAGGCAGCTCAGCCCCAGTGATGTACTGGGCTGTCCAGACCACCCTCTGTAGCGCCATGCAATCGACGGGGTTGCAGTTGCCATACCAAGCAGTGATGCAGCCAGTCAAGATGCTCTCAATGGTGCTTTTTGAGGATTTGTGGGCCCATGGCTTCCGAGTGGCGCAGCAGTCTAAGGCACTGCATCTCAGTGCTAGAAGCATCACTACAGACCCTGATTCGGTTCCAGGCTGTTTCACAACTGGCCGTGACTGCGAGTCCCGTAGGCCGGCGCACAATTGGCCCAACTTCGTCCCGGTTTGGCCGGTGTAGGCCGTCATTGTAAATAAGAATTTGTTGTTAACTGACTAAGGTTAAATTTAAAAATAAAAAAATAAAAAATCTTTTCAACCTCCTGAGGGGGAAGAGACACTGTCGTGCCTTCTTCACTACTGTGTGCATGTGTGTGGACCATTTTAAGTACTTAGTGATTGGACACAGAGGAACTTCTCTCAACCCGTTCCACTACAGCCCCGTCGATGTGGATGGGGGCGTTTGTCTGTTTTTGTACAGAGAGCACAACAACAGCGGCTGGGGCCTACCCTTTCCTAACCCCTCTTTAATGACTCTGTATGAAACAAGGACAGCTTGGTCTAACTCTTAAACACACACACACTGACCCAGAGGCATGGATCTAGTCTGTCATAAAGAAACCCTCCCCCACTCAGCTGCTCCACTCCTCAGACCCCCAGGCAACAGAGAATGACATCTGCCCCTTCCTGTACTAAAGTATCTGGTAGTCCTGGCCCTCCTCTCCGGCAGCAGAACAGAGGTTACATCCCAAATGGCTCCCTGTTCTCTATATAGTAGTGCACTATATAGGGCCGTGGTCACCAACCCTTTCTGAGTCAAAATTCAAACGGTGCTCTATCTCTTAGATGAAAAACATGACTTAAAAAACATAAGCCTAGAAGTTAACACAAGCTTACATGAAGATAAACACTGGTGTGTGATGGAAAAGGCCATTAACCTCTCTTGGGTAGGGGGCAGTATTTTCACGTCCGGATGAAAAGCATGCCCAAAGTAAACTGTTAAAATAATGTCTGTGAATATAACAGAACTGATATGGCAGGCGAAACCCCGAGGACAAACCATCCAGAAAAAATAATAATTCAGCCTGCCACTATTTTCAATGGCTGTCACTTTTATAAGGCAAAGTCCAGAGACTCTGTGTTCGCGCCTAGGCTCTGTCGTAACCGGTCGCGACTGGGAGGTCCGTGGGGCGCCGCACAATTGGCCTAGAGTCGTCCGGGTTAGGGAGGGCTTGGTCGGTAGGGATGTCCTTGTGTCTCATCGCGCACCAGTGACTCCTGTGGCAGGCCGGGCGCAGTGCGCGCTAACCAAGGTTGCCAGGTGCACGGTGTTTCCTCCGACACATTGGTGCGGCTGGCTTCTGGGTTGGATGTGCGCTGTGTTAAGAAGCAGTGCGGCTTGGTTGGGTTGTGTATCGGAGGACGTATGACTTTCAACCTTCGCCTCTCCCGAGCCCGTACGGGAGTTGTAGCAATGAGACAAGATAGTAGCTACTACAACAATTGGTTACCATGAAATTGGGGAGAAAAAGGGGTAAAAAAAAAAAAGTTTCAAGATGGTTTTTGGAAAAATGAGCCAGAAATTGTAGTTTGCTGTAAGCGTGTGAATGAGAGCGTGTTCATTGGTACTCCATCTTAAATTGTATAATTTATTTACATATTAGGGTACCTAAGGTTTGATTATAAACGTTGTTTGACTTGTTTGGAAAAGTTTAACGTTTGGGATTAATTTTGTATGGAATTTTGATGGAGGGATTATTGACTGAAGCGTGCCAGCTAAATTGAGTTTTTATGGATATAAAGAAGGACATTATCGAACAAAAGGACCATTTGTGATGGAGTGCCAACAGAAGAAGATCATCAAAGGTAAGATCATTAAAGGTAAGGCATTTATTATATCTCTATTTCTGACTTTCGTGTCGCACCTGCCTGGTTGAAATATCTTTTTCATGGTTTTGTATGCTGGGCGCTGTCCTCAGATAATCGCATGGTGTGCTTTCGCCGTAAAGCCTTTTTGGAATCTGACACAGCGGCTGGATTAGCAAGAAGTTGAGCTTTATTTTGATCTATTACACTTGTGATTTATGAAAGTTTATGAACGTCCTCATAGAGGCATTGATGAGAATTGGAATTGCAGTTTACTTCCTGAATTGACTCAATTGAAATGGAATTGACCCCAGCCCTGGAATAGATATTGAGCAGAATCGTTATGGAACGTAACTATGACTGTTAATGATTTAGAAGTTATCATTCTCAGAGAGGATTGTGGGTTGATCACACTATTCTATGACATCAATACTAGTCTCCTAAAGCTGTGTATAGCTCTTTAGGCTCAGTGCAGGAGTGGTAGTATTGAAGGATCCTCCCTGAACATAGCTAATTGTCTGTGTGTTCCAGTAACAGGCTGGCTTGGCCTCAGTGATGTCTGGTCCAGGCTGGCTCCCTCCGGCCTCACTTCTCTCCCTGCTGTGGTATTTCAGGGGCCCTGCAGGGCCCAGCCCAGATAGAATTAGGAAGGGGTGCAGTGAGTCGATATACCAGGGACCCTGAGTGTGTTGGCTATATCGACTCGTGACGTGTGAGTAGGTCTAGCGCTTTAGAGACTAGAGGGAGGTATGTGAAGGATAGCATAAGGGGTGTGTGTGTGGCTTTTTGTTTTCAAGGTGTGTGCGTACGCATGCAGGGGTACTGTATACCCTTACTCCCCTACTTAGTACAGCTCTAGGGTCTCAACCTCCAATCTATAGCCATGGATACCAGATACTAATGTCAGTCTGTCCTGTAGGCATTAGCCTCTGGTCAAAGGCTCCTACTAAAGGAGAGAGAAAGTGTGTGACCAAAGCAAATGGTCCATTAGTGAATTATGGCCGTGGTCGAGACAGGAAATGGCCTAGCAGTGAGATCTTGCTGTGCCTGAGCACTTTGAAGTGAAGGAGTGAATCCCACAGATTCTTATCAAATCTACTGGGCCCCTGCTGGATCAGCACATTTGGCTGTGCAATTAGATTCCCACTCTGTGAAACTTTTATGTGTATCTGTTGTTTAGCAATCCATCTATCTAATGGCTATGCTGTCTATGATTCCAGACATGTTGAATAACATATGTTGAAAGGTTTTTTAACCCTACAAACTCATACAAAGCAAACCAGTTAGATCTGCAACCCGTATTTCAGATGAAACCCCTCTAACTGGCGTTTGTTTTATGTTTCCAGAGTGCTGCTGCAGCCCCCAGTCCTGTGATGGGGGGGATTCCCCCTGGAGAGGGGATTGCCAGTGGACCCATGCCCCCTGGATTCTTCCAGGTCACTGATTCCTACCACTCACACACCCCTCAATCTACACTCTATGGCAGGGGTAGGCCACTAGATTCAGCTGCAGGATGATTTATTTTGGAGAGAATGGAACATAATTATAATCATTTGTACACTGCAAATTGACTACAACTATAGAAATATAGATTTTATTTGAAAATAACAATACATTTTTGAGGTGAATTTGAATTTTTCTGGTGATTTTTGTCTCTTTTTTTTACCCAATAGAAACATTCTTATTACTATTTTTTTCTAAACAATGGTGGTTTTGGCCCGCATGCCAGCTGTTGCCGACCCCTGCTCTATGGCAGTGGTTCCCAAATATTTCCTTTCCATTGGACCACCAGATCTCTTTATTAGAATTTTATGGGGGGAAATGTGTGGAGCACCTGAAGTACCCTCCCTGACCACAAGTGGTCCCAGGACCACAGGTTGGAGACCACTGCTTTAGTTGCTGAATCCTAATTTGAGATCCACAAGCAAGAAAAACTGACTTCAATTTCTGCTGAACTCCACTGATGTCAATAAAGCATCACTAAGTTACTGTAGGTGTGATTCTCAAGTAAAGAGTTTAGCCTGCATGCATGAGCCACACTATTGTGCAACTTTTCTCTCTCTCATCTGCTCGGCTGTCTCTCTGTTCTACCACCCTGCTGATGTGCTTTCCACATCTGTAGCTGTTGTGTGGTGTTTCAATGATGCTCTGCTGTGGTCTGTAGCCTAGTCTCTGCTCTGCTGTGGTCTGTAGTCTAGTCTCTGCTCTGCTGTGGTCTGTAGCCTAGTCTCTGCTCTGCTGTGGTATGTAGCCTAGTCTCTGCTCTGCTGTGGTCTGTAGCCTAGTCTTTGCTCTGCTGTGGTCTGTAGCCTAGTCTTTGCTCTGCTGTGGTCTGTAGCCTAGTCTTTGCTCTGCTGTGGTCTGTAGCCTAGTCTCTGCTCTGCTGTGGTTTAGTCTCTGCTCCGCTGTGGTCTGTAGCCTAGTCTCTGCTCTGCTGTGGTCTGTAGCCTAGTCTCTGCTCTGCTGTGGTCTGTAGCCTAGTCTCTGCTCTGCTGTGGTCTGTAGCCTAGTCTCTGCTCTGCTGTGGTCTGTAGCCTAGTCTCTGCTCTGCTGTGGTCTGTAGCCTAGTCTCTGCTCTGCTGTGGTCTGTAGTCTAGTCTCTGCTCTGTAGCCTAGTCTCTGCTCTGCTGTGGTCTGTAGCCTAGTCTCTGCTCTGCTGTAGTCTGGATGTTCTTATAGGCACTTTAGTATTGACAGTGTAACAGTATAGCTTACGTCCCTCTCCTCGCTCCTCCCTGGGCTCGAACCAGCAACACAACGACAACAGCCACCATCGACGCAGCATTACCCATGCAGAGCAAGGGGAACAACTACTAGAAGGCTCAGAGCGAGTGAAGTTTGAAACGCTATTAGCGCGTGCTAACTAGCTAGCTATTTCACTTTGGTTACACCAGCCTCATCTCGGGAGTTGATAGGCTTGAAGCCATAAACAGCGCAATGCTTGATGCACAACAAAGAGCTGCTGGCAAAACGCACGAAAGTGCTGTTTGAATGAATGTTTACGCGCCTGCTTCTGCCTACCACCTCTCAGTCAGATACTTAGATGCTTGTATGCTCAGTCAGATTATATGCAACGCAGGACACGCTAGATAATATCTAGTAATATCATCAACCATGTGTAGTTAACTAGTGATTATGATTGATTGGTTTTTATAAGATAAGTTTAATGCTAGCTAGCAACTTACCTTGGCTTACTGCATTCGCGTAACAGGCAGTCAGTCTCCTTGTAGAGTGCAACGAGAGAGAGGCAGGTCGTTATTGCGTTGGACTAGCTAACTGTAAGGTTGCAAGATTGGATCCCTCGAGCTGACAAGGTGAAAATCTGTTCTGCCCCTGAACAAGGCAGTTAACCCACTGTTCCTAGGCCGTCATTGAAAATAAGAATGTGTTCTTAACTGACTTGCCTAGTTAAATAAAGGTAAATCGGCGCCCAAAAATACTGATATCCGATTGTTATGAAAACTTGAAATCGGCCCTAATTAATCGGCCATTCCGATTAATCGGTCGACCTCTCGTCTGTAGTCTAGTCTCTGCTCTGCTGTGGTCTGTAGTCTAGTCTCTGCTCTGGTCTGTAGTCTAGTCTCTGCTCTGAGCCTATGGCTGCGTCCACATGGTACCCTATTCTCTACATAGCACACTGCTCTGGTCAAAAGTAGGGAATAGTGTGCCGTTTGGGAAGCAGCCTGTGTTTTTAGTAGACATCAGAAAATAATTTGTCTGTCTACCCACTCAGTGTACTGTAGTGAAACTGGGAGGTGCAGTTGGGCCTAAACCTTAATCGAGAAATCGAAAGGTGCTGTAACACCTGCCGTAAATCAATACCTCATGAGGATAAACTCTTGGCAGCTTTCCCTCTAGTGAAAGTCAAACCACACACTTCTGTTTCTTCAAGTAGACTATGTAGGCATGTTGTCTCTAGGATTAGTCCTAGATGTTTGTGTTTTGAAAAGCAGAGAAGTAATTACAGTATATGTAGCCCAACTCAGTGTGTGAGCGAAAGAGACATACACACGCACAGAGATCTCCCTTTATCAGAGTCATTTGAATATGTAAATGTTGTTAATTAAGCCACCCTATTACCAGAAGCATTGGCCCACAATGACAGTGTTTGGGGGCAGCAATGTAAAGCTAATTGCATAGGGTTTAATTAATGCTGTGGTAATTGGCAGAGGGGGAAATTGGCAGTGATGATAAGCTGGAGGCTGGCTGCTATTCTGACTGGCAGGCATCACAGCACACATCCTCTCTCTATCTTTTCCTCTCTCTCTCTTCTTGCACTCTCTTCTACTGTGGAGTGAATAATCAACAGATATACCGGGCAGCTTTTTGCATTTGCACACCAGCTTCTCACTCTCTCCTCTGCTCAGCTCAGTAACCCTCCTTTCTCTACCTCCCTCCCTCTGTGTCTGTCTTCCCCTCTCTCTGTCGCTCTCTGTCTCTGTGACGCCACAGGGTGCTCCTGGTCCCCAGGGCTCTCCTCACCCCCAGCCTCCTCTCCCTAACAGTATGATGGGACCACAAAGCCAGGTACTGCTGCTCTCCCCTCCTAGATGTGTCCCAAATCGCACCCTCATCTGTATATAGTGGACTACATTTGACCTGGGGCCCCGGTGAAAAGTAGTGCACTATATTTAGAATATGGTGTGATTTTAAATTGGGACGCAGCCTCTGTCTCTCTGTTGGAGCTCTGTGTTTCTCTTTGTGCTTTCCTATTGGGAAGACGACTGTCGTTTCACCGCCGTGGCGCCTCCATGCTATTTCTGTCTGTACGCTCTATGCTTCCGCATCTGTCATTCGGCTTGACGCTTTTGGCGGCAGCTCAGAAACATCGTTAAAACGAACTGTGATATAGGAAACCGTTATTGTAGATGTTCTATCAAATGTTATTAGTCACATGCTCCGAATACAGCAGGCGTAGACCTTACAGTGAAATGCTTACTTGCAAGGCCTTAACAAACAATGTTTTAAGAAGTTAAGAAGAAAAACGTGTCAATTAAAAAAAATAGATAAGTAGAAAATAAAAGTAACATAATTAAACAG